>NW_015388261.1:23088-55417 GCF_001527695.2 Protobothrops mucrosquamatus | reverse complement strand
TCTCCCGGAGGACTCAGGGCGGCTTACAGCCAGTTTAAAACAATCCCACATAAATACCAAATACAAATCTAAAATAATTAAAAATAAATATTTGAATTGGCCGCTCTATTAAAATTTTGTTAAAACCAATTAAAATACCCCTAGGCCAGTCCTGCCTGCTGAAACAGCCAAGTCTTGAGGGCGCGGCGGAAGGAGGGGATGATAGGCTCCATATGTTCTTGACTCACTCTTGTGCCTAACCCAGCCTTGTTTGGTTTTTTTTTTAATTATTTGTTTGATGGATTCAGATTTTGAGTATCACCTTGGATGTAGTTCCTGCTTGACCATCTAATTCTGATTCCTGACTGAATTTTTTGTCCTTGAATCTTAGCCTCTACAATTCTGCTAATTTCTGATGACTATTTATGCTTTTTAGCCTTAATACAAGGAGAGAGGAGAAACTATGCAAATTGGTCAGAGAGCTCATATATGGATTGTTAAAAAGATTCTGGTGTCCTTTTTTATCTCTTCAATGTATGAATAACACTATGTGTTGCTTGTCTTTCATTGTGAGAAACATTATTATTTGGTTGCGAAAATAACAACAATGAGAAAGGGACACACTGTTTTGGTCACTGCGACCTCACGTTCTGTGCATTCTCTTGGACTGTTTTCTGGACTTATATCATGGTGCCCATTTCACTGTTAAAAGATTGCATCTGGTCAGTGTATAATTTGTACTCAGGAAACTGCTTGATTAAAGGAGACAGTTGTTACTTTTTTTACAAATGTTTGTAAACCCTCTCCTCTCCTGAAAATAACTTGATTAGAACTATTTTGTTTATCTGGGATTATAACTGTGAGCAGAAAACCCCAAGTCTTTATGTAATCAGAAAGGTAATACTGTATACCAACATGAGAAGGGAATATACTAATAGAAAAGAATATTTGTAGCTCAGAGTTAAACTGTGGTTTCTTGATGCTCTCCGAGCTTGGTTGTTTTCTTGCATACATTTCATTACCCAACTAGGTAACATCATCAGGGCTAGGTGGAAGGGAGGTATATAATAATAATAATAATAATAATAATAATAATAATAATAATAATAATAATAATAATGATGATGATGATGATGATGATGATGATGATGATGATGATGATGATGATGATGTTGGAAGGGACCTTGGAAGTCATCTAGTCCAACCCCCTGCTTAGGCAGGAAACCCTATACCATTTCAGACAAATGGCTGTCCAGTCTCTTCTTAAAAACTTCCAGTGTTGGAGCATTCACCGCTTCTGGAGGCAGGTTGTTCCACTGGTTAATTGTTCTAACTCTCAGGAAGTTTCTCCTTAGTTCTAGGTTGCTTCTCTCCTTGATTAGTTTCCATCCGTTGCTTCTTGTCCTACCTTCAGGTGCTTTGGAGAATAGCTTGACTCCCTCTTCTTTGTGGCAGCCCCTGAGATATTGGAACACTGCTATCATGTCCCCCCTCGTCCTTCTCTTCATTAAACTAGACATACCCAATTCCAGCAACCGTTCTTTATATGCTTTAGCCTCCAGTCCCCTGATTATCTTTGTTGCTCTTCTCTGTACTCTTTCTAGAGTCTCAATATCTGCAGGTTCAGACCAGTGGGGCAGTTAGATAATNGTAGGAGTTCCACAGCATGCTGGTTCCTGAACAGATTTATTGACCTGTAGAGCTAATGCAGCCTGGGTTCCCTCCCTTGCTCGCCCTCAGCCAGCTTTCTGTTGTCATTGCAAAACGGGGGAGGCTGTCGTCTAGGTGTTAATGAAAAACCTAAATAATTCTTGTAACATGAAGCCATCATCTGAAAAAAAAAAAAAAAAAAACAGGAGCTAATTTTGAATTATTAAGACATCCTATCGCTGTTCTCCATGGAAAGAGAGGAGAGGAGAGAAGGGGGGGAGGAAATTGCTATTTGTAAAGTCCAATTATTTCTCAACTGCAGACAGTTCTTATTAACTTGGGCACAAAATTAATTAGTCTAATTAGAAAACCTCATTGTAATTCAGGCAAGAGTTATGGGGTGTATGTGGGAGGTTAATGGGGAGGGGGTCAGTGGTCTTGGGGTTATCTTGTCAAAAATGTGTTATCTTGTGCAAGGCCAGGTAAGAAGAAAGCGGTTGGACTTATTTTAAAATCTTTAGGTTTAGGAATTGGGATATAAACGAATTCCAGCATGAATCCATTGCAGGAGGGAAATGCTATTGAGACGAGCCACTGATTTATTTTCATAAGCTGTTGTATTTTATTCTATGCGTGTGCAAGAAATGCCTTTCTTGATTGGTGTGGAATCTCTTTAAAAATGTGACAGCCGAGGGAGCTTGCCTCTTCTTCTTCTTCTTCTTTTCTTCTTCACAAAGATTTATAAAGCCCACAAAAGAGAGATCCTGTTCTGATTTTGACAGCTTTGCTGAATGACAGGCATTTAAGCAAGCCTGCGTGAGGCTACAAAGGTTTAGATTAGAATCATTTACAATTGGGGACAAACACTTACACATTCTCTTTGGAAGCGTCGTCTCATTTCACTGTGCATTTCCCCATCAATGCCCAAAGTGGAACATATAATTTTAAAACTTGCCGTTTTCTGAATTTGGGGTATAGTTCACCAATAGGAGGAAAAAATATATCCCTGCAAAAATGAATATCCCTGTGAATGCTACAAAAATGTTTCCTAGCGGGATGCTTATTTCCCAAGAACTGTAGTATAGTTCCAAAACTGGTACGTGCTAAGAATAGGTACACCAAAATACAGGCACATTTGTAGGGTTTTTTTTAAAAAAATAAAAATAAAAATAAATCACAGGTTTCTTTCAGATTAGGAGATATGAACATTGTTTTCAAAAGATTTATAAATGTGAAAAATGAAGAAAAAAAAATGGGCACCTTTGTCGTTTATAACCTTTAACCAGTTCAAGAATTTGCTCCTTGAAAATTTTGTTCAATTCTACTAAAAGATTAACAGTATATATATACATACATACGTACGTACGTACGTACGTATACATATATACACACATACATACACATATATACATACACTCACGCACATATATACACATACACACACACACATATATATATACCCACACACATCATCATCATCATCATCATCATCATCATCATCATCATCATAAAGTTGGAAGGGACTTTGGAGGTCATCTAGTCCAACCCCCTGCTCAAGCAGGAAACCCTATACCATTTCAGATAAAACGCCTGTCCAATCTCTTCTTAAAAACTTCCAGTGTTGGAGCATTCACAGCTTCCGGAGGCAATTTGTTCCACTGATTGTTCTAACTATGTGCACACACACACACACACACACACACACAAAACTCACTTTGGGATTTCTAATGGAAGCTTCACTCTCATCCCTTCTTAGGCCTAAAGTCCCCCAACTGATTTTTTTTTAAATCGGGCTCTGAAGCAAATATGCTCAAAACAGCGCATGGATATTTCTCTCTTAAAGGCAAAGTTATTATATATTTTCTTCTGCCTTAAAGAAGGCTGAGTCCTGCGACACCTGACCGATGGCCCTTCAATGCTTTAGCCCCAACTGAGAACGCAGACATGTTTAACACAAGGTCTTGAATTCCTGACAATAAATAGAGGTATGATACCATTACAAGTAACTTGGATGAAAGCTAACTTAGCTTGTCCTCAAAAGTAGCTTTTCTTGTCACCCAAAGTCTCATGGTGCTTTTAAAAACCAGCATGTTTTTCTTCTTCTTCTCCCAATTATCTTTTTTCTCTCCTAGAGCCTGCTGTTTCCTTCTTGGGCAAACTCAAAATGCTGTATCTTGAACAGTACTTGCCAAAGCCTTTTAATAAAATACTGGACATCTGCTGTGTTTCAGCAGAGGCTGCACATCTTTCTGTGGTTTGCATAGCTTGCAGAAAAAAAAATAAATCATTCTTTTCCATTTGGTTGGAGAAAGAAAAAAGGATGAATGTTGTGTTGTTTGTCTGATGTGGGCTGGATTGGAAGCCAAGCAGCATCAGCAGTGGACGTTCCCCCCTCTGCAGGTAGCTGGCTGAGCAATTAGGAGTTGAATCTTTCTTCTTCTGTAATATCTGCTGAGGTTTTTTTTTTTTCTCTTTTCCTTCCATCAAAACTTTCTGTCTTGAGCTCACAATGCAAAAACCTGTGCCTCTTAGGAATAGGTGGTTATGCTGCTCAGATGTGATTTTTCATCTTTTTATCGGCTTTATATCAACCTTGGAAAGCCTCTGTTTATTAGTTAAAGCACAGGGCCAGTTAAAGCACAGGATCAGGAAAATGACTTGGCAATGCTGGGCTATGACAGAATAACAGAGCTGGAAGGGACCTTGGAGGTCTTCTAGTCCAACCCTCTGCTCAAGCAGGAAACCCTATATCATTTCAGACAAATGGTTGTCCAATCTCTTCTTTAAAATATCCAGTGTTGGAGCACCCACGACTTCTGGAGGCAAGCAGTTCCATTGATTAACTGTTCTTGCTGTCAGGAAATTTCTCCTTAGTTCTAGGTTGCTTTTCTCCTTGATTTGTTTCCATCCATTGGTTCTTGTCCTGCCTTCAGGTGCTTTGGAGAATAGGTTGACCCCCCCCTCTTCTTTGTAGCAGCCCCTCAAATGTTGGAACGCTTCTATCATATCACCCCTAGCCCTTCTTTTCATTAAAGTAGACATATCCAGACTATGATTTGTTGTCCCTGGGAATTGTGCAATTATCTTAGATTCCACAATAACACCAACTTGGACAGTACCAGATAAGCTTCTTAATATTTTTCAGCAAAAGAAAATCACCAAAGGGAGAAGTGTGGAGGGAAAAAAGAGAAATAATTATGCAAAATGGCAGGAAGAAAAAAAATCGAAGCATGACAATGGTAACTATTTCAGCTCATCATGAATACTTTCTATCCTGTAGTTTAGTGATCTGCCCTCTCCAATAAAACTTATTATGTTGCTTATTTCCGTAAATCAAAATGATCATTTCCTCTTTCCTCAAACATGCTAGAATAAATTACTTTTAATGTACTTAATCGAGTCAGAATTCAGAAAAACAGTGATTTTTGATCAGCTAATCTGTTTTTTGTGACTAAGGGCTTTTGAAGCTAATGGCACAATATAGAACCTGGCTGATTTCAGTGGGATGAACAGCTCCCGTTTTAAGCATGAGTCATGCTGAATTTAATGTGACTTATTTTTAACAGATATTCTTTAGATTACCATATGTCACTTTAGATGGAATGAGGACAACATAGGCAATGGAATTATATTTGTCCCCATTTAGTTTAACAACAAACTTGCAAAAAAAGTTAAACTGGTGAGATAGCTGTCTCAGTACTTCCTAGTCAATTTTTCTGGACTAAAGTTTTGATCTGTTTCATTATACTGACCTTCCAAAGTCTAAAAATGACACCAAAGGTTCCACCAGAAATTAGGTGGAAGATTTCCCTGAATTTCAGCAGAAGGATACGATGTTTTCCAACATTTTAAGATCAGGATTCCCGTCTAGCAATGTTGCTTAGCCTGATTGTGTCTTCCTTTGGGATTGAATAGAATATTGGGAAGGTAGGGAAAGAATTACAGGATGAAAAACCTGATATCCACACGTGCCTTTTGGTGACTTCATCGCTAAATAAATGCAAGGATGTGGGTTCTCCGCTCATGAGGATCTCACCACATTATTGTCTTCTATTGAACAGGTTTGCTTTCATTGAATTTTCATTGAGGAAAAGCATGGAACTTACTTTGCCTGGAGCTAGAATGAATATGCTGAATCATAGCACGGCATAAATAAATTGCATCTCCCTTGGCAAATAAATACTGTTGGAATTTTAGCCTGCTTACCAAGCTGACGGTAGGAGAGACTGGGATGTAAAAGTGGTTCTTGTGTTTGCTAGGATTCAATTGAACTGTAACACCTTCTTTCCAGAATATTTATGGTTCAGGATTGAATTGTGGAGTTCTTGGTGCTCTCTAAATTTGGTTTTTTTCTTGCAGATGTTTCATTACCCAACTAGGTAACATCTTCAGTGAATTGAAGATGCTACCTAGTTGGATAATGCAACATCTGCAAGAAAACCACCAAGCTCAAAGAGCACCAAGGATTCTACCTTCCCAGCTATGATAGGCTCCATATGTTCTTGACTCACTCTTGTACCTAACCCAGCCTTGTTTGGGTTTTTTTTAATTATTTGTTTGATGGATTCAGATTTTGAGTATCACCTTGGATGTAGTTCCTGCTTGACCATCTAATTCTGATTCCTGACTGAATTTTTTGTCCTTGAATCTTAGCCTCTACAATTCTGCTAATTTCTGATGACTATTTATGCTTTTTAGCCTTAATACAAGGAGAGAGGAGAAACTATGCAAATTGGTCAGAGAGCTCATATACGGATTGTTAAAAAGATTCTGGTGTCCTTTTTTATCTCTTCAACGTATGAATAACACTATGTGTTGCTTGTCTTTCATTGTGAGAAACATTATTATTTGGTTGCGAAAATAACAACAATGAGAAAGGGACACACTGTTTTGGTCACTGCGACCTCACGTTCTGTGCATTCTCTTGGACTGTTTTCTGGACTTATATCATGGTGCCCATTTCATTGTTAAAAGATTGCATCTGGTCAGTGTATAATTTGTACTCAGGAAACTGCTTGATTAAAGGAGACAGTTGTTGGTTTTTTTACAAATGTTTTTAAACCCTCTCCTCTCCTGAAAATATCTTGATTAGAACTATTTTGTTTATCTGGGATTATAACTGTGAGCAGAAAACCCCAAGTCTTTATGTAATCAGAAAGGTAATACTGTATACCAACATGAGAAGGGAATATACTAATAGAAAAGAATATTTGTAGCTCAGAGTTAAACTGTGGTTTCTTGATGCTCTCCGAGCTTGGTTGTTTTCTTGCATACATTTCATTACCCAACTAGGTAACATCATCAGGGCTAGGTGGAAGGGGGGTAAATAATAATAATAATAATAATAATAATAATAATAATAATAATAATAATAATAATAATGATGATGATGATGATGATGATGATGATGATGATGATGATGATGATGATGATGATGATGATGGAAGGGACCTTGGAGGTCATCTAGTCCAACCCCCTGCTTAGGCAGGAAACCCTATACCATTTCGGACAAATGGCTGTCCAGTCTCTTCTTGAAAACTTCTAGTGTTGGAACATTCACCACTTCTGGAGGCAGGTTGTTCCACTGTCAGGAAATTTCTCCTTAGTTCAAGGTTGCTTCTCTCCTTGATTAGTTTCCATCTTTTGCTTCTTGTCCTGCCTTCAGGTGCTTTGGAGAATAGCTTGACTCCCTCTTCTTTGGGGCAGCCCCTGAGATATTGGAACACTGCTATCATGTCCCCCCTCGTCCTTCTCTTCATTAAACTAGACATACCCAATTCCAGCAACCGTTCTTTATATGCTTTAGCCTCCAGTCCCCTGATTATCTTTGTTGCTCTTCTCTGTACTCTTTCTAGAGTCTCAATATCTGCAGGTTCAGACCAGTGGGGCAGTTAGATAATTGTAGACTTTGCCATGAGTTGCATCTCTTTGGACAGAAAAGAATAGGAATAGATATAGATAGGTGTAAATCCATTGAAATCAACTGGATTTAACATAAGGATTTAACATAGCATAAGGATCTACACAAACTTCACTGACTTCCCCCCCCCCAAAAAAAAAATCTACCGTAGATGTTTTCTTTAACTTATTTCTCATCTCAAACCAATGTTTGTTTTTACAGTATTTGGAAGTTCTGCTTCTCAGCTTCTTAAATGGGCCATGAAGCTCTTATTTCCTTACCAGTGATTTGTAGTGTCTTCTAGAGTCATCCAGTCACCACACTGAGATAAAATTGAAGTTATGCTTTATCCCTTCAATAACTGCAAAGGTGGGCGATAAAAATAAACTAGTAGGAAGATGAAATCTATACCAAATTCCTGCTTGGAAGATATTAGAGGGCCCAGAGGAACTTTTAGTTTGCATTGGATCAGCTACTAGAAACTCATTTGGTTCTAATACTATCATTCATATCCTCTTAACTCCTTTGCCTTGTCCTTCTGACTGCATTTGTGATCTGATCATTTTCTGCATTAATTCAGACACATGTTGTTTCAAAACTGCAGATTTGAACTCTAGCGCTTTGCAGAGAAATACAATAAAAAAGAAGGGAAATGTATCTTTTTTTAAAAAAAATCAAATTTCAGTGCCATAGGAATAGACTAGAGACATCCAAATAATGCTGGGATCATCTTTGGCATTTCCCCCCCCCCCCAAAAAAAAAAGCAAAGGAGAAGCGAACATATGATTTTCCCTATCTAATCATGTCTAATCAATGCAATTTGTAAGCAGACCTTGGCCTTAAACATTCATACTTCTGCTTCAAGTAAGCAGGGAGAGTCTATTTTTCTTTCACACAAATGCAAGAAATAACCTTATTAAAAGTTCCTTTTTAAAGGTTGTTGCTGTAGTCCACCATGAAGTGGTACTGATAAAATGCTGGGGTGATGGATTATTTTTCTTGCTTTCCTCCAGTGGAATGTTAGGAAGAAAATGTTCTATAAAGAGGCTCCAAGCTTTCTGGTGTTTTTTAAGAAAGAATAACTCTTTGAAGAGTGAATAGGATGGGACCGTGTGAGAGAATCTGGAAAAAGAAAGGTTGAGATCAGAAATCAGCTTGGTTGGCCTGGGAACCATGGAGAAACCATCACTGCATCGGCCTGGGGATTATGGAGAAACCATCTAATTGCGTGGAGAGCATAACATAGAATAACAGAGTTGGAAGGGACCTGGGAGGTCTTCTAGTTCAACCTATAAGAACATAAGANTTAAACCATAAACCCAACCCAACCACATTATAGCTTTGAATAGGCGATAGAGTAGGCTGATTGGGTGTGGAGTCCGTAGGCCAAAGGAATGACCTTGTTCTTTACCTTCAGACAGAACTGCTTGAACTTATCAGTTAACACCACACACACACACACACACACAGACACACACACACACACACACACACACACACACACACAGTCACAGACAGATAATCAGACAGACAGGCAGATACACTTCTCTTACATTTTGATGGGGCTTAGATTCATCTAAAATTCATCCTTGCATGGAAGAATTTGACCTGATCCTAGAAATGCTGGAAACTGAAAGCAAGTTCTGATTTTCATTTCAGAGCATCACCACTTTGCTGAACTTGTTATCCAAAAGCCAGGATTGTTTCTAAATACAACGTCAGGCACCTTGCCTACCTATTATTATTAGATGCGCCAATGAACTAGGAGAGGCATGTCAAACTCACGACGTCAGCTTTTTCGCCATTGCCGGCAATGGGGTGGGCACAGCTCTGGTATCCCTGAACTAGGAGGCTGATCATTAATGAGGTTATTCCCATCAGAACATACAGAAAATATGAATAAGTGCAAGGTTTTGTCCTTGACTACAGAAACAGTAAACTGCAGGCATTTCGATACAGAAGTTCCCTCATTATACTCTACAAAGGGTTGCAGGGTAAGGTTATCACCTAGAGAGGGATGGTGAAAGCAAAGTTCAATGAGAGAGAGAGAGAGAGAGAGAGAGAGAGAGAGAGAGAGAGGGAGAGAGAGAGAGAGAGAGAGAGAGAGAGGGAGAGAGAGAGAGAGAGAGAGAGAGAGAGAGAGGGAGGGAGGGAGAGAGAGGGAGAGAGAGAGAGGGAGAGAGAGAGAGAGAATCATCACTGGATGCCAGTCTTTTGGGAATCTGGGCAAGGTGTCTGTAGAGCATTTCCACCGGTGACATTTTAAGCAGAAGTGTTGGATTCTAAACTAGGCTTAAGATAGGATAGGATAGGATAGGATAAGATAAGATAAGATAAGATAAGATAAGATAAGATAAGATAAGATAAGATAAGATAAGATAAGATAAGATAAGATAACCTTTAGTGTCATTTTTTTTTACTGTGGGCACAACTGCACACATCAAAAATGAAATTTAGTTGCCCACTCTAACATCTTCATCTGATCTAAATCTCTCATCCAGATTATGGATGAGAAGGTCCAAGTACGTGTTCTCCCTGGCCACAAAAGCTCAGTGGATAACTTTGATCAGTTAGTCTCTCTCTCTCAATCCAAAATGGGAGGGGCAAGGGCTATGAACACTGCTTTGAGCTCCAGTACAAAAAGTGGGATATAAATCCAACAAATAAAAGCCATCAAAGGCAGACTGACTTGAGATCTCCAAGGATTGTAATATTGTGCTTCTGAGCCACTGGTACCTTCCACATCTGAGTAGAAACCCATGCTTGTGCTTCCTGGAGATTTGAAGAAATGTAATCAGTGTGCAGACATGCTCATTATGTCAGAAAGGCAGGAGACTGATCCACCAATCAATGAATGAATGAACGAACAATGGGATATACAATCCATAAATTCATCCAGAGTCACCTTTTAGTTCAGGTCTGGAGAATTTGCAGTTCCCCAATGAGTTGGAGGGAGATATCTCCTGTCCCTGTTGTCTGAATTGCTAAAAGCTTTATGGCAATTGAGTTCAGAAACTGGAAGGGGTCCAGATAAATCTCCAGAACAGTGATAGCGAACCTTTTAGAGACCGAGTGCCCAAAAAACGCCTTGCCCCTGCCTCGCCCCTGCCTCTCCTGCCCACAGGGCCACCCACCGCCTCCACAGCCTGCCACAGCAGATCGCCCAGGCGGCCCAGCAGCGTCACGGCCACGCCCTCTGTCCGTGCCCTGCAGCATCATCTGTGCATGATGGGGTGCAAGGGTGGAATCTTGTCCTCACTGCCCAGCTTCCATGTCCTTGGCTGCACTGCTCTGCGCAGGCTGCACCCAGGGTGACTCTCTTACGGGGGGGGGGCTGCTGGTGAGGAGGTGGCCACGGGGGGTGGCAGGGCTGGGGTGACGGTGTGCGTGCGTGCTCACAGAGAGGGCTCTGAGTGCCACCTCTGGCACAAGTGCCATAGGTTCACCACCACTGCTCTAGAATATAAGGGTGGAACCAAGTGTCTTTTCACATCCACCCCTTGCTATCTTTCATAGCCCAATAGACATAGTTTTGCTCATTTATTTTTCTCCCACACGTTCCTCAGGTGACACTTTTCTTATTTATGGAATCCTAAGTCAGTCCCCAGGGGGTTATTTTATCCTGGCTACAAATTAATTTTATGAAGTCCAATAGATAATAAACCATGTAAAGTTTCCTTCAGAAACTAGGCCACTTGGAATGGGGGAGGACCCTGTGAGTCAGCTAGCAGAGGCCTTCAGTAGGGGTTAGAAACACCCCTCGCCCCCTTGTCTCTTCCCAGCCAGCAGACCCCCTCCCCCCCAGTCAAGGACACACAATGAGAAAGGATATCACGAGAAAAATATCATTTTGGGATTCTGTTGTTTCCACCTTAATTTTTTAAGCCCTTCTAATGCATCTGTGTTGAGGTGATACTCTCTCCAAACCTGGTCTTCTTCGTGACATTTGGTAGCCCCAGGAGCCGGATGATAGTAATTGGGTAGATGTCTGGATACTTCATCACTGTCCCTCCTTTCCTCCCTCACAAGCAGATTTCAAGGGCTATTTTCCCTCGCACATCAAACAGCAATTTTCCTAGCTGAAATCACAACCTGTGAAAACTCTGTCCTAATCAAATCTATCAAGCTCCATTTAGGAACAGACTCCTGTCTGTTTATCAGGGAAATGCAGTTGAAATTAGCCTGTCTAATGGAATTTCGGCTGCCCACCATAATCTGCCAGGCACAAATGGTTGAATTAATAGCCTGGCCTACTATGAGGGCTCAGACTTGGGTGCTTTATTTCAGTGGCTGGAAATTGCCATAATTTGTACCTAGACCATACTCTTAAGAGGCACTAAATATACTTGTTTATTTTTTTTCCCCTCTCTTTCTCTCGTTATAGTGAGAAAGGAGGATAGGACTTGAAAATAATCCATTCTTTGCCATTCAAATATGCTCTTGTTATCTTGACTACACCATTTATATCAAATGAGAGGTGCAGACGCTTTTTGTGTGATCTGCTTGGAATCTGAAAACACCTACTTTGATTCTTGGCTTCCTGGATTTCTCTGTGTTGCAGACTTCTGAAAATAGAGGGTTGATGGAAGGCTGGAGAGATTTGCCCTCTGAAGGGTTGAGTGTCCATTTCCATCAGCTTCCATTGGCAAAGGATTGTGGGAAAACAAAAGCCAGAAGCATTAAGTCTCTAAGAAAATATAACAAATCTAACATAGAAGAACGCAGGTCAAGAAGTACAGGGTGCCAGAAAGGCCAAAGATATAATCAAACCTTGTGAGCAAATTCAGCTGTTTCTTTCACACCATCTCCAGGGTTCAAGTAGAAAGTCCCTCCCCCCCACTAGCTGGAGATTGAAAGTGGGGCTTTTGGCATATGAAACCTGTAATTTGCAATGTAGGAAGAACGGTTGCAGGAATTGGGCTTGTCTAGTCTAGTGAAAAGAAGAACTAGGGGTGACGTGATATAAATTTTCCAATATTTAAGGTGCTGCCACAAAGAAGAGAGGGGTCAACCTATTTTCCAAAGCACCAGAAGGCAAGAGAAGAAACAATGGATGGAAACAAATCAAAGAGAGACCCAGCCTAGAACTAAGGATAAATTTCCTAACAGTGTGAACAATTAACCAGTGGAACAGCTTGCCTTCAGAAGTTGTGGGTGCTCCATCACTGGACTCTTTTAAGAAGAGACTGGACAGCCACATGTCTGGAATGCTACTATAGGATCTCCTACTCATGCAGGGAATTGGACTAGAAGACTTCCAAGTCCCTTCCAACTCTGTGGTTTTGTTCTGTTTTGTTCTGCTCAGCGTGAAAAGCCAATCCTGTAATCACTGAATGATGGCCATGTGGACAGTACATCTTTCTGATTTGTGCCAATTGTCAGCCAGGATTGAATGGTGCACTACCTTTGAACAAGGAGAAGCATTTCCCTTAATAGAACTTCTTCGGGTGATTGCTAATGCTCTTTTAAAGCACGATGGGTAAGGGCAGTGCTACATCTCATATCAATATAAGAGAGTAGAACTAGTAAAGGTACTAGTAAGTAGGGCAAATAAAAAAGGAGTGTGAGCATACTCCACACTCCTCTTCGCACATGAGAAGGTAGGTCTAGAAACCTAATAACTTCAGATGCCACAATGTCAAGCCAACTTCTGATCTGGGGACATCTTCATTTCTCCATCCAGATAGATGAATGGGGGTGGGGGAAGGACAATGACCTCATTTCTAAATCTGACACTGCCACACTCTATATTACAACTTAAATTTTTCACACTTGTAACTCGCACTAGGGATGACAAGATCCAACAGCCACTTTCTCTATTCCTTGGGTTCATCTGAATTGCAGCTGTGTCTAACCAAAACCACAACGTTGCTTGTCTGTGACTTGTTGTCAGTTCCTCATCTGTGACTTCTTGTTTTGTTTTGTTTTGCTTGTTTCCCATCTCTGATATTTTTTTAACCAACAACTCAAGGCAGCAAATATATCCAGCAAACGTTCCTCCTCCTATTATGCCAACAACTACAGATCTGTGACTGGCCCAATCTTTCATCTAAGATGGGGCTAGAATTCACAGTCCCTGGTTTCTAGCCTGGTGCCTTCTCAGAATGAAATATGGTGATATGCAAGCTATAACAGAATAACCGTCTTATAACTGTGTTAACCTTCCTAAGAGGGATGACCCACCTCATGAGCTGGGGAGGATATTTTTTACCAAAAAAAAAAAAAAAAAAAGAGAGAGAGAAAGAGAGAGAGAAAGAGAGAGAGGTAAAGAGGCCAAAAGGGGAAAAATGGAATTAAGAGTAAATATTAATTGCTGTATTCAGTAATATTTATCCAACCCTCTTCCCCTTAATACTTTTAGTCACAACCCCAAAGCTGTTAATGCCCTGGTTCCACTTGCTACCTAACAATCAAATATTTTAAAAAAAGACTATGTACTTTTCCTGCTACTGAGTTCAAGAGTGCAAGGTTAGGATTTGTCTCAAACAGCTTCGGCAGTCAGAAAAAATATGGTGAACACTGTAGAATCAAGATAGAGGTTAGAAGAAATGGGATGATCAAAGGGCTAGCAAAACAAGGCATCTGAAAGGTAATTTAGAATATTTGTTACTTCTGTATTCTCTCATGGCTTACTTTGGTCAGAAATAAGTTTGAGGAATCATCCATTTTGCAAGTATTCTGTCACACATGTGTTCCAGATAGCTTTCCTGTCAATCTGAGAATAACAATAACAATAACAATAATATTTTTTTGTTTTTAAACTGCATTAAAATTCAGGATGGCCGCACTATTCCGAATGTGAATTTTTTAATTAGGAAAACCTTATTTTGAGCCCAAAACAATTGTTTTGAGTTAGAGGATACCTACCCACTTTCAAAATAGACTGTTCTGGTCAGTGTCTAAACTTGAAAATTATATGTTTCAAACTTGAAACTCTCTGACTGCAGTTCATAACACCTCCAGAAGAAATGGAAACACCTATCTTGGCATGCAAGACAGTTGTTTCAGGCGCTCGTTCAACTCTGCAATCACTATTGTTAAAAAGAAAATAATCGTCACTCAATGGCGCTATTTCACCCTCAGATGCTTCGTAGCTGAATTCTAGAGTCTTGGGTGAAAAGGATCAGGTAGAAAGAGATGAGAAAAATATCGCCACCATACTATTCGTTTATTAGGTTTCTATAGCTGCCCAACTCAACCAAGTGACTAGTTCATGGCCATAATACATAATACAAATTTAATTTGATTTGATTAGGTTTAACCACCATCACTAAAGAATGAGAGAAGACAAGGAACACCTGAGCATGCTGTATGATTCAGTGTAAACCTGATTTCCATGTTTTATATGTAGGTTTCACAGCTTCCAGATTTAGACAAGGAATCTTCTTAGGAGTTGGGTTTAACTGTACAGGTTAACTTGATTTGAAGGAGAATTTACTGCTGCTTCAGGAGATGGTGGCATCTGGCTGACCTAATCTAGGATCAAAAGCTAGTCTAGGATCAGGCTTGGTTAGTACTAGGATGGGATAACACAATAACAGAGTTGGAAGTGACCTTGAGGATGTCTACTTCCTCCCTGCTCAAGCAGGAAACCCTATACCATTCTAGATAAGTGGCTGTCCAATCTCTTCTTCAAAACCTCCAGTGTTGGAGCACCCACAACTTCTGGAGGCAAGTTGTTCCTCTGATTGATTAACTGTTCTCGCCGTCAAAAAATTCTTTGTAGTTCTAGGTTGGTTCTCTCCTTGATTAGTCTCCATTCATTGCTTCTGGTTCTGCCTTCAGTACTTTAGTGAATAGGTTGACTCCTCTGGATACCTCCAGAGCTGAGAAATGTCACTGAAGACAGCAGCAAATCACTCCCTTAGTGTTACCAATGAGCATTGTATAGGGATCTTTCCATGAAGTTATCATGCTCAACTCTAAGGAAGCAAAAAAAATATATCAGTCTTGTTTCCTGATTTACCTAGAAAGTAAATATACTGTGATACCTTTGCTGACCTAATCCTGTTCTGAAAAAGTCGCCATGGATGCCACAAATTAACAGCAAGGCTATCATGGAGTTTTATCCATCCACTGATCTTTGAAAGACTGGCAAAAAGAGCACATCACCAAAAAAAAAAAAAAAATCTTTGCACATATGCCAGCCGTGTATACACCATACTGTTTCTCAGCAGATATGACTCAACTACAGCATCTAATTAGAATAGAATTCTAAGACTCCCATTCTACATTCTCACTTGTGGGATTTGGCTGTATTCAGCTTTTAAATGCAGAATGATCTTTGTGGGCTGGTGGGGACTCTGAGGATGAGAAAAGAATTGCTGTGTGTCAGGGGGTTCAGCTGCAACGTATATGCAGAGGTAACTCAGTTCGATGGTGACCAATAGCATCAGCGAGGGGGCAGGCAAAAATACATCCTTGGCAAATGAGTTTTAATGCAGAGGAGAGACAAAAGTTGCCATTGTGGACCTTCTCTGTTGAAACACTTGGGGTGTCTCTGTAACTGAAGAGTTGCCAGTTTTGAAGGAATTCAGTTAACCAGAGATCCACTTTGGGGTGATGGCTAGGGCGGAATGGGACAACTTGCCACAGCCAACTTGCTGCAGCCAACTCATCGCAGGCAGCCAACTCGCCAAGGCTAACTCACCATGGCCACCTCACTATGGCAGGGGTCCCCAGCCCCTGGTCCGTGGACCAGGACCAGGCCGTGGCATACCAGCAACCGGTCCGCACAAACAAGCAAAGCCCCATGGGATGCAGGCAGCACCCAAAACCACGCAGCCTCCAGTCCGCAGAAAAACCTCTCTCCAAGGAACCGGTCCCTGGTGCCCAAAAGGTTGGGGATCTCTGCACTATGGGACAACTCATTGCCGGATAATTTAACAACTCTATTTAATTATTTAAAATAAATAAATAAAAATTTAATTTTTGCCATTCGCATTTCATTTGGTCCCTCTTTTTTTGCTTCCTTTTTCCTTCCTTTTATTCCATCATTTCTGTGATATTAGTGTAACTCTTGTCCCACAGCGAATTGTCCCATGGTAAGTTGGATGTGGCAAGTTGGCCATGGCGAGATGGCTGCAGCGAATGGTCATAGACCCTGGCTAGGGAGCAGGCCTAGAAACTAGGAGACTTTGAGTTCTAGTCCCACCTTAAACATAAAAGCTAGCTGGGTGACTTGGAGTCAATCACCAGGACATTGTGAGTTCTAGTCCCTCCTTGGGCATGAAAGCCACCGATGATTTTGAGTCAATCACCAGGAGACTGTGAATTCTAGTTCTGTCTTAAACGTGAAAGGTAGCTGGGTGACTTTGGCCCAATCACTAGGAGACTGAGTTCTAGTCCTGCGTTAGGTCTGAAAGCTATCTGGGTGACTTTAGGCCAATCACTAGGAGACCATGAGTTCAGGTCCCATCTTAGCCATGAAAGCCAGCTGGGCAGGTTTGGGCCAATCACCAGGAGATGGTGAGTTCTAGTCCCAATTCAGCCATGAAATTCTGCTGAACAAGTTTGAACCAATTATCAGGAGACTCTGAGTTGTATTCTTATTTTAGGCACAAAAGCTGGCTGGGTGACTATGGACCAGTCCACCTCACCTGAGTTCTTTTGAGAAACTAGAGGCTAGATTTTTGCACAGGAGGAAATTCTCCATATCTGTATGCTTCCCCAGTTTTTTGTAACCTATGCTTTATTGCCATTATTTGTCATACTTTTTCCCTTGTTACTTGGGCCTTCTTATGCTTTCTTTTACTGCTAGTGGGTTGGGACCTGCCCACCTGCTGTCTTTTCGCTTACACCACTGTGTAAAATGCCAAGTTTATTGATAGCACTGTATAAATTACTATCACGATGGTAATATACGTGATTCACGCTCGTGTACATGTGCTATGTTGCAGCTTTTTGAATCCAAACAGAACGGTTATTAAGTGGCCATGTTCCCCTGCAGCCCGAGCAGCCTTCCTCTTGACATTTCTAACAGTTGTGACAAAGAAACAGACAGCGATTACAGTGGAGTGGGGTGGGGAGATACCATGACTTGATGGGAATTCTTCATGTAGTTGCAAATAAAATCATTGCACTCAATTGATTGCACATCATTATTTAGGTTTTATTATCCTGCCTTTTCAGCCTTGTCACCAGTTTGAATCGGGGGAGTTTAGACCTGCAATATGAGCCGAGTCCAATTCGAAATCTGATGAAAACTCCCAAGAATGTAGAGTCAAATGCAATTCTACTTAAATAAAAGACTGTGGGCAAAAGTTAGAAGTGTATAATACGCTGAGCAGATTTTTTTTCCCTTCAAAATGTGTATTTTAAGTATAGGTTCTGATGCACATTTTTTTATAGGATAAAATGGGTGAGCACTTGCAAAATTGATGTTTTGGAAATAAATACACATCTGCACCCCTTTTCATCTTTAAATGTGATGGAAACAGCTGGTGGTAACTAAATAGCACATAGCCTTCAATAATCCTATTATCCCATGCAAGGCATTCTGTCATTAAAGAATGCCACATAATTACTTCACTCTGCAAATATTTTTCCAACAGGCAAAACTGAGATCATTATTTAATGTGTTAAATGCTATTGCAGTCCATTGGGAGCCATGCAAGAGTCTCTCTCCTTTTGGAAAGCCTGGAATCTCCTAAATTTCTCAAAAGATGTCTTGTATAGTATATTGCCTTGCATGGGTCCCTTCTCTGGAAGGGTTGCTGATGGTGATGGCGGAAGAACAAGGGTCAATTTTTTGGCCCTTTTGCCATCTTTTAGAACAGGGTCTTCAACCTTGGCAACTTTTAAGATTTGTGGGCTTCAACTCCCAGAATTTTCCAGCTGGCCAGAATTCTGGGAGTTGAAGCCCACGAGTCTTACAGTTGCCAAATTTGGAAAGCCCAAAGAAGAACAGCAGGTCTTGGAAAAACAAAGCAATATTTTTTTATGAAATCAGATGCAAAACTTTCAAGTGAGGCTGAGTGGGAAAGGTAAAATAAAGGAGAACTTCTGAAGTGCTGTTGCGTCTGAAGACAGTTGCATGCTTGAGAAGCTCATTGTTCCTAAACAAGATGGGACAGATTTTCAACAGAGAAGACCAAGAGAGACGTTTCATTCCAATCATTGGCACTCCAGCTATTCTTCCTCAATATTCCTCCAGTTATTCCCCCCCCCTTACTTCCAGTTCCTAAAATGGGTTTTGTATGGCTTAGGACATGTTACTTACAGGAACAAGTGTTCTGCAATGAGAAGATCTAGAAGAGTTCCAGGATAACAGAATAACAGAGTTGGAAGGGACCATGGAGGTCTTCTAGTTTAACCCTCTGCTCAGGCAGGAAACTCTATACTTTCAGACAAATGGTTGTCCAATCTCTTCTTAAAAACTTCCAGTGTTGGAGTATTTACAACTTCTGGAGGCAAGTGGTTTCACTGATTAATTGTTTTCACTGTCAGGAAATTTCTTCTTAATTCTAGGTTGCTTCTCTCCTTGATTAGGTCCCATCCATTGCTTCTTGTCCTACCTTCAGGTGCTTTGGAGAATAGCTTGATTCCCTCTTCTTTGTGGCAACCCCTGAGTTGGTATACTTCAAGTCCCACCTGGTAAAACATTGCCCTCCTGTGGTTCCAAGGAGGTGGACTTTCTTTATAGTACGTCCAAATGTGAAGAATACAATACAGGTCAGCCTTGACTTATGACCACAGTTGAGCCAAAAATTTCCATTGTTAAGCAAGACCATGATTAAATGACTTTTGTCCCATATTACAACCTTTCTTGTCACAGTTGTTAAGTGAAACACTGCAGTTGTTCAGTTAGTAATGCGGTTGTTAAGTGAATCTGGCTTCTCCATTGAGTTTGCTTAGCAGAAGGTCGCAGAAGGGGATCACATGGCCCCGCGACATTGTCACCATCATAAATACCGAGCGTCTGAAATTTGATCACATGACCACAGGGAGGCTGCAGTGGTCCTAAGTGTGAAGTGACCGTTGGGGAAAAAATGACTCAGTCCCATCATAATTTTGAATGGCTACTAAATGAATGGTTATTGGTCAAGGACTACCTGTAGAGAAGATCATTTTTCAAAGCTGATGACTTGATCATATCCAAAGAACCCTGTGGCCAAATTAGCAATTCTTTTCATTCTTAAAATAGAGCACCAACAGTCTTGCATATGGATTGCGGTTATATTTGCATATTTCTTACCCTGCACCCTCCCTCTAGCATACACCAATTCTGCTGAATAGCACGGTAATAAATCCTATCCAGCATATGCACATCATAGTCCCCATGATTGCAACAAAGCCAGGACAAAGCCAAGAGTTGGGGCCGGTTCCTCCCTCCCATTGCCTTGACTTCAAGGCCAGACAATTTTTGCCTGTGATATTAGACCTAGCCACCCTGATGTTTGTGTTGATAGAAGGTTAATGCCTGTGCGAATGCCCAACTTTTTTTTCTGTTATTGTAGTTGTTGATTTATTGTCTTCCTACATCCATCGCTCTTCTTTAAATTAAAACTCCCTCCAGATGGGGTCTCTGACACGGATTTATGGATCTGCGATAAAACCTCACTCATAACCTATATGGATGCCCATTCATCTTGTGCTAAAGAAGGATACATTATTGTACGGCTGTCCCGGGAAGGAAAGGAAAAGCACCAAAAAACTACAAAAATAAAATAAAAATGTAACTTTTGTTGTTGTTTGTACTCTTCCCTTTTGACTCTGACTCTCTGGAACTGTTAATTCCAAACTATTTCTCAGTTAAGCATAAGGGGAAACAAATTAAAAGTACAGGCGACTCGCGGCCACAATTGAACTCAAAATTTCCCTTGCTTAGTGAGATATTTGTAAAGTGAATTTTGCCCCATTTTATGACCTTTCTTGCCACATTCATTAAGCAAATCACTGCAGTTACTAAGTTAGGTACATGGTTGTTAAGAGAATCTGGCTTCCCCCGTTGACTTTGCTTGCCGGAAGGTCACAAAAGTTGGTCACATGGCCCCGGGACAGTGTCACTCTCATAAGTATGAAGTACCAAGCATCTGAATTTGGATCACGTGACCAGGGGGATGTTGAAATAGTCATAAGTGTAAAAAACATAACTCACTTTTTTCAGTGCCATTGTAACTTTGAATGGTCACTAAACAAACAGTTCTAAGTCATGGACAATCTGTAATAGAATCCATTGGAACCAAGTCTGGCCACTTGCCTTCTCATGGGTAATACAGAAGACATTTTTCCCAATTCAATGTAATTCCAGATGTGCTGGGCCTCCATTCCACTTGAATTCCCAACAGGTTGACTGGGAATTTTGAGAGCTAGTATCCCAACATATTTGAAGCATATGCGATTGGGGAAATGATTAGCTTGTGAGATAGATATGAAAGAGGCCTCACTCTCTACAAAGCCCATTTCTACTACAAAATTAGTCCCTACGTGTGAGTAAAAAGAAGATTTAACCCTGGTCTAATGTTCATTGGAAGGCTGGCTTTGCTGCATTGAAAAGCTGTGGGTGTGGTCCATTGGGGAATATAGAAATAGCCCGAATTTCTGTACACTTCGGCAATTGTTGCAGGTTAGAAGAGCAAGTGTGGTCGTGAAATTCAGTCTGTTTGAGAACAGACTAAAATGGTTCTCTCCATTTTTGCCACTCGGATTTTTGGGTTGTGCAAAGGGGAAGGAGAAAAATAAGGAAGGTTGCATAGATTTTCTGATGGTTAATAGTGTCGCTCGTTTTCAAAATTAGCCCCACTCCTAAACATCTCAGAATATTTCTGAAGAGCTTATCACATATTCAGGTGACATTTTGGCCCCAGAAAATGTTGCATTTCAGGGCCGAAATAGTATAAGTCATACTGTTTCAGCCTATCCTCCACTCTTTATATTTAAATCAATATGTTGGAGTTATATATGACCTTTCCATCCCAAAAGATTTCCTTTGACTATTTGGTCCTACGGAGAAATACGAATGTTGATAAAAATCTAATGCCAGCTCAGACAGCATCCTATGATGTAGTTGCTACTCTTTGATTTCTTCCTTCTCCAACTTCTCCTTTTTCAATTCTGGTTGATCTCAAAAGATTCCCAAGTAAAAAGCAGAAATTATAGCATTGATTTTAATGCTATTTCTGATAACATCCTACAGCCTGGGAGATCTTCTTACAAGAAGGAACCAGATCATACCTTTATTCTAACCTCTTCTCTCTCCTTTCTCTGGCTGTTTCAAAATGTCACCGTCTGCTAGCATCATATTGTCATTTTGTGATACATTTCCAGGACCAGAGGTGGCATCAAAAGACAGAGCGGAAAAAGAAATAGAAGAAGAAAATGAAAACCATCTGCCTACTCAACTCTAAAAAAGAACTCTTTTTTTTGCCCTTCAAATACATGATGTAACTATCTTGTAAGAGGCTTTCTGCCTTTGCAGTCCCCCCAAAAATGGAAGGTGCCCTCCAGGGAAGATTAACTGTGAAAGAGCTGATCACTGCCACCAGTAGCAAAACCAACTAAGTGCAACGCTTTAGATGAACAAATAGAGAAGTTAAAGGTGGTGACTGGAGACCGACAGGAAAGTATCTTTAAGAGAGGAGAAATCACCATACATGGTACTAATCAGCAAGCTTTCCTGCAGTGATTTTAGGCAGGATGCAGAATGGAGTGTCGGTTTGCGGTTTGCAATGAGCAGACTGGCTCAGCTGATGGCTGTCAAATGTGTCATGATGTATATCATAGAGTCGGGAGATTTAATGGTGTAACTCTGTCGCAGGCTTGGAAGTGAGACACAGCAGAGGGACCGAGTGATGGATGGACTCATTTACATGTAAAATTGCCAGTGGCATTGACAGCAATGGTATGCAGAGAGAAGATAAGAAGCAAATGGAGTGAGATTGGCTCCATTCCTGGTTGGGGAGCAGGAGACCCAAATTGCTGTTGGAGAGCAAGCAGGCATGCCAAACTAGGCTGGGGCCCTTGTGCAAACAGTGGTGCCCGGTGGAGCACATTGGGGTAGGGGGGAGGGCACATTTGTGTATGTAGGACGTTCCCTATGCAAGGCCTGGTAGCTCAAGTTTTAAAAGATTTCCAGATTGTTGTCTTGCAAATCAGAGCAGAGAACGTGGAGACAAGTTGATCAATGACTCAGTCCGAGGCCCTTCCATATGTATTTATGCAAATATGCAAAGTATAATTTATAGGCCTGTGCACGTGTAATCTATTGCTGGATCTTGTCCAAGCATTGTCGTATCCCATGGGCTGTAAATGAAAGTTTTCGAAATTCTAAAGGTCTAAAGGACCATATGGAAGATTCATACTTAGCTTAAACTTTTAGGGTTTTTGTGGTTGAGTGTCCACTTTTTAAAGGAGTGAAAAATGGAAGAGAGAGATGGACATAGTGGTCAAATTTGTGTGAATGGACATAAGTTAGAACTTGAAGCTAGGGGAGAAGCAACTTAGAACTAAGGAGAAATTTCCTGGCAGTGAGAACAATCAAGTCAGAGTGAAACAGCTTGCCCTCAAAAGTTGTGGGTGCTCCATCACTGGAGGCTTTTAAGAAGGAACTGGACAGCCACTTGTCTGAAATGTTATAGTGTGTCCTGCTTGGGCAGAGGGTTGGACTAGAAGACCTCCAAAATCCCTTCCAACTCTGGTGTTCTAGATAGAAGATGTTGTGGTACTCAGGATTGGTTTCTAACTGTGTAACGTAGAACACAATTACAAGCAAAGCTTAAGAGAGAAAATAAAAGTTGAAGGGGACAAAGATTTAATTTAATATGCCATATTTGAAAGTGATGAGATGGAATTGATGGTTTTGGATCAGATTGCCAGCTGCAATCATTGAATGGATTCAATGTGCAGAATTGTATTGGGTGCTTCTGAATTGTGGTGCTGATTTAATAGGAGTTTCTGTAAACCCCAAAACACCTTTCTGCAGGTCAGTGCTTCAAAGGTGATTAATAATTTAAATCAGTGGTTTGAACTGGTTTTTAGCCCTTTCCATGTTTGTGTTTTTATTTTAATGCACTTGTAAGCAACCCAAGGATCTGTTAGATTGCAGCTGGGTAACAATCAATTAAATAAGTAACTTCAACTTGTTGATTCAGTTGATGATTGGAGTTAAATGAACTGGGCGATCCAAATCAAATTGAAAAGTCAAATCAGATCCTGGATGATTCATGCCCCCTTGCCATCAAATAGATTAGCTTCATTTCCATTTCATAATGACTTGTTGAAGCAAGATAAATTGTATGCATAATGGCTAATTTGGATCTTACTTCTCTTTGCCTCACTGATAGGCTTTCTATCCATACTTAAGCACACGACAGTCCATAAATATTCTGATGCTGAAAGAGGAATAATCTTTGCCCTGCAAGCTCCCAACACATATCAAACAAACCCTTGAAAAAAGATGCGAGAGAACTGCAGAGCTATAGAGATGTGTTTATAACATGATCATCTTCCCAGTTGGTATCACTTGCCACAGGGGCTGATCCTACGTCTGTGGTCTAGGGCTTGGACAGTAGAAAACAAGGTACATGAATACATTACCTAGCTACTGAAATAGCATGTCTGAAGGATCTTTCTCGGGGTCTGTGGAAGGTTTTTTTCCCCTCACCATCTAAATATATGGGTAGTGTGGAATCATCTTTAGCCAGGAGTAATGAGTAGGGGAAGGACAGACTAAGTGAACACATCCTTCCAGCCTTCTGAAGAGCTTTCATGTATTCAGTTGACATCCTTGGACTTTCATTGATAACTCTGACCCATTTACGCAGCAATCTAAAATTAAATTATTGTAATCATCATTTACTTTGTTCTGCTGCTGAAGGCACCAGGCTAGAAGCCAGGAGTCTGTGAGTTCTAGTCCCGCCTTAGGCACAAAGTCAGCTGGGTGACTTGGGCTAATCACTCTTATTGTGAGGAAACTAGGAGGAGAAAAGTGTTATTAGGTATGTTCGCTTCCTTGACTTATTTATAAAAGAAATACTACAAATGAATAAATAAGAATATTCCAAATGTTTCTCCAAATATTTATACAATTGCCTATTTTAAAAAAGGGAGCAGCCAGTTTTATAAAGACTAGCCTCCTTCTCCCTTTTAGAAGTTTGTGCTGAAAAGTTTGAGCTCTTGGGTGGGAAGAGATTTCCCATCCTGGCCACATGAGCAACTCTGCTAATAAGTATCCTGTTATCTTTGCCTACCATCTGATAATCCAGTGGAACATATTTATCCCTGGTGAAACTGAGGGGCTTAATCCATTGAATGTAGTAGACTCCTTATCTTCCCTGTAAATTTAATGAGATTAGAGAAGGGAGAAGGAAAAACTATCTCCTACCAGACAAGAGAGAGAGAGAGAGAGAGGAAAGAGAGAGTGTATGTGTTTGTGTGTGAGTGTGTGTGTGAGAGAGAGGGGGGGGAGGATTGCTTCCCATGAAAGATGGAAAGGGAATGAAAAATATGATGCATTCCTACTTGGTTGGGTTGTTTTGTGCCTGTGTGTGTGCCTGCTCCCTTACAGTGTTTGCCATCCTCCTTCTTCACCCATCTGCATTTCAGCTGATGTGACAGGAGAAAAGGTCTAAATTGGAATGTTTTAAAAAGACAGGTTGACTAAGCACTGACTGAGCTGACCCTGATATAAGCGCTTAAGAGGCTTTGCAAGGGATTATGTGACTGTATTTTACTTTTGCTGCTGCCTTCGTGGTGATGGGTTGTCGAGCGTTCCATCAGCCCACCTGTCTGCATGGATTTGGCAGTTCTCCTCTTTCTGGAGTGGGTGGAAGGAAACAGCAAGCAATGGTTTTCAAACAAACAAACAAACAAACAAGGAAACAAACTGAAACAGGAGTTAAGAGCGAAGATAGGAAACATGGCTTTCATTTTGAATGGTTGTGGCTGGCCACATTTCTCAGTGGCTTCAGCTGGACTAGTGTAGAAGAAAAGTGGCCTGTGAATGCAAGCTTAAGAGAACTCAAGTTCCTTCATCTCAGAATAATAATTTCTTATAGATGAGTATTGCTTGCTTAGTCTTTTGTTTCCTGATCCTTCCAGTCTTTGTAACCGTGGTTTTCATTCACCACTTGCCTTATTAGCTGTATCTCTTCTGCCTTCATCCTGTAGGACCTCTTTAGGCTAAGTTGGTCCATGGTTGCATCTGGACCGGTCTTGTCATCTGGCAACTATTCTCTTTTTTTGAGCTCTACTTGAAAATGCTGGAAGTAGAGTCTGGCATGCATCATTTATATCTGAATTCTAAACAATAGTTATTCTCTTCTTCTCCTCCACCCTTGATATTCATGGCTACCTCAGCCGCTAACTAGTCAATGAAATGAAGATGGCTTTCCAACGAGATCTTCAAAAGGATAACTCCTTTTACTTAATATTACATATATTAACGGCAGTGAGAATTACATTTGCTCAATACTGGAAAAATGAAGAAATACCATCTGAAGAAGATATAATTAATAAAAATTTAGACTGCACAGAAATGGATAGGCTTACATTGAGAATGAAGGGAAAGCAAGATTGAGAATGCTTTCAAACATGGAGAAAATTTTATAAATGGTTAGAAAAACGGAATAAAGGGTAGGAATGGAAATTGTACTATTATTAACGTCAAACATACAAACCCAGAAGTGTTGCTTACTAAATGCTAAAGACTGTTACTGTAATATCTCTCAATCTTACACGGGAAAAGACCCGAATACACCAAGACCTACATACCTGTACCCGTGAAAATACATACATACAAAAAAGGATAATCTCCTTTCTTCAGTTAGACGAGGCAACCATCTCAGGTTACTGCAGACATACCTTGATTTACAATCATAACTGGGACCAGATAGTCCATTGCTAAGCAAGACACTGGTTCATGAAGTCATGTCTGATTTTACGATCTGTTTTCCCACAGTTGTTAAGTGAATCACACAGCTGTTGCATTAATCTGGTTTTCCTCATTGACTTTGCTTATCAGAAACTGGCTAAGAAGGTCATAAATGATGATCAGGTAACCCTGGGATGCTGCAAGCATCGTAAATACATCATTCTGGTTGCCCAGCACCTGAATTTTGATCACGTAAATGTAGAGATGCTGCAGGCATCATAAAGTCCCTTTTTTTTTTCATTGTCATTTCAAGCAGTCGCTAAACGAATGGGGTTCTAAGTCAAGGACTGCCCATGATGGAACCTTCTTGAACTCTGCTCTTCGTACTTCCTTCTGAGTTCCTATTTCTGTTTCTCTAATTGTGAAATATGCTTCTCTATTTCACACCCCTAAAGAGAGACCTACATGTGTTCCTTTTCTCTTTCTTCTTCCTCTTTCCTCCCTCCCTCCCTCCTGGGACTATTATTCTGCTTGTATGAATGAGTGATTGTGAAAGGAGAATAAAATTGTTGAATAAAAATAGAAGAAGCCAGCAATATCTTCTGTTCACCAATGTGTAAAATGTACAGTAATAAAGCACAGCACATAAATGAATGATGGCAAAAAAAAAAAAAACCCACCCCTGCACACAAATTACTGATTAGTCAAAAGCTACTAGCATTTGAATCTGTGGAAAGAATTTATGTCAAAGGACTTTTCTCTTTTTCCTCTCCCTCTGCCCCCCCTTCCACCATCACACAAGCCTTCTACTCCCTTCTCTTTTTCTGAAACAGATACCGGCTACTTGTGATTTGCTACTTTATTTTATCCTTTCCCAGTGTCCTAAATGAATAACTGGAAGAGGGCGAGGGATGGCCACAAGCTGGGACTCTCTTCTAAGGAGTGTCTGTGGAGATTCTCAGTCATCCAGGCCATGGTTGTATCTATAAATTAGTATCTATAAAGATGCTTCTTATCAAAAAATGGGCATGAGGGCCCTTGAACATTTGAAATATAAATGTTAATAATTTTAAACAGTTGGAGTGTTGTTATTATAAGGGGGTAGGGAATGTTAGTTTTATATAGTTTGGTGCAGTGATTAAGGCACCAGGCTAAAAACCAGGAGACAGTGTGTCCAGCTTTAGCCGTGAAAGCTGGCTGGGTGATTTTAGGCCAATCACCAGGAGATGGTGAGTTCTAGTTCTGCCTTGGGCATGAAAGCTGGCTGGGTGACTTTAGGCCAATCACCAGGAGATGGTAAGTTCTAGTTCTGCCTTGGGCATGAAAAGTGGCTGGGTGACTTTAGGCCAATCACCAGGAGATAGTGAGTTCTAGTTCTGCCTTGGGCATGAAAGCTGGCTCGGTGACTTTAAGCCAATCGCCAGGAGATGGTGAGTTCTAATTCTGCCTTGGCCATGAAAGCTGGTTGGGTGACTTTAAGCCAATCGCCAGGAGATGGTGAGTTCTAGTTCTGCCTTGGGCATGAAAGCTGGCTGGGTGACTTTAAGCCAATCACCAGGAGATGGTGAGTTCTAGTTCTGCCTTGGACATGAAAGCTGGCTGGGTGACTTTGGGCCAGTCACTCTCTCTTAATACTACTCACCTCATAGGCTTATTGTTGTGGGGGAAATAGGAGGAGGAAGGAGTATTAGGTATGTTCACGACCTTGAATTATTGATAAAAATAATAAA
Organism: Protobothrops mucrosquamatus; assembly: GCF_001527695.2. Classification (NCBI taxonomy): domain Eukaryota; kingdom Metazoa; phylum Chordata; class Lepidosauria; order Squamata; family Viperidae; genus Protobothrops; species Protobothrops mucrosquamatus. Next base: position 27,348 of record NW_015388261.1, on the reverse strand, counting down.
GTTAGGAGAAAAACCTAATAAATCAATCAATAAAGGTATCAGTATCTACATCAGTCTTTCCTTTCCAATCACTCTTTCCTTAGGTTGAAATTTCCTGTTTTGTGTGGGGGGGAGGGTTTCCTGCAGAGTTTTAGAAGGACTCAATCTATATACTTAGTACCAGCCCTTGGTTTCTTCTTCCCTGTCAGCAAATTGTCCCAAGTCATTCCCTGGGGTTAATTTATTTCTAATTTGCTAAATTACTTGAAAGTGGTAGCAAAAAACAAAAAAATATTCAAGACTTCAATTGAGCAAATTCTTATTTAAAGTAAATAAATGGCTGCAGTCAAAATAATTGATTGACAAAATGCTTTAGTGGCTTCATTAATTAGACAGAGTCCTATAATTTCTTATTAACAGCAGCCTCATAAATTAATTGATTAGCAAAGTCACAGTTTAAATTGCAAGATGTGGAATTAAAACTGGAACCAGAGAGGTTCCTGATGAAATGTGTGTATTGTTTTTTTTCTCCTTCTTCCTTGAGCTTTTGTAATATAAGGGCACTCAGACTTATTTGATGGAGTACCTTATTCTTAATAGCTTCTACTTTTCTTTTACTTAGAGTGCTGTGTGAAAGTTGGTGATTATGGTGGCAAAGAGCCGGGCATTGGACATATCAGACCCAGTCTCCTTTCTCCAGCTTGGTTTTCCTGTGAGTTACTGGAAAATTTGGAAAGTTCATTACGTCTTAGGGCACATTTTAAAATCCCCAATACTTCTCCATATCTGCCTGACATTTTATCAGAAGAGGTAGGGATAGGGTTAAACTACTGGCATGTTTGGAATTTTGAAAAAAAATAATCCATAGCCATTTCCCCAAAACAATCATTCTGGTGATTGTGTATAGTTACAAAGCATCCATAATTAGAAGAAAAACAACTGAGAATATTTCCTAATATCTTCAGGCAACCTACCACTCTTGTTATCTTTATTTGGAGAGATAGCTAAGCCAGACTACAGGTAATCCTCAATTTACAACTGGTTGCTTAGTAACTGTTCAAAGTTACAACAACCCCGCCTCCCAAATGCTACTTATGGTTCGGATTTGAAATTTTGGTGGCTGCCCTCCTGGTCACATGACTGCATTTTGAGAGCTTGGGAAATGGCTCAAAGTGATTGGCCCAAAGTCCCTCAACTAGATTTCATGCCTAAGACAGGACTAGAACTCAGTCTCCTGATGATTGGCCCAAAGACACCCAGTCTTATTTCATTCCTAAGGTAGGACTAGAATTCACAGTCTCCTAGTGACTGCCCAAAGTCACCCAGCTGGCCTTCATGCCTAAGGTGGAACTAAAAGTCACTGTCTCATGGTGATTGGCCCAAAGACACCCAGTCTTATTTCATTCCTAAAGTGGGACTAGAATTCACAGTCTCCTGGTGACTGCCCAAGGTCACCCAGCTGGCTTTCAGGCCTAAGGTGGAACTTAATGGGTAGTTCATTCACTTGGGAGCATAAAATATCAAGCATAATTTTATGGCTTGTTGGAAGTGAAGGAGTGAAGGAGAAGCCACAAAGTTACCCACAATCAAGACTGAGTGATGTCTTGAAGGCTGCTATGTTGTTAGCAGTGACTCATAAGGAAAGTTGTTGATGAAAATAACACTTGCTAGGTCAGTCTTAAAGTTCTGAGTCATTATTTACACTTTGTTCTCGAGGATCTGTATTATGCTAGCTGTGAGATGGATCTTTTTATTACCACAGAATGTTTCATTACATATTTTTTTTCCTTTTCAACTTCCCCCCCTTGAGCAAGGTAATTTATTTAGGAAGGACACTAATCAATTATTACAGTAAAAGTTATGCATGTGGGATGGAGGAAGAGAAATATTGAAGAATGAGCCAAAAAAAAAAAAGCAAAGCTAAACAAAACTGGAAAAAATTACAAGGTTTTATATCTTATCATCAAACCTCTCTCTCTCTCTCAGCCTGGATCCCCATCTTGAAATCTACATGTTACAAGATAATGCTGGTCTGTTTTATGGGGTTATGGCTGAGAATAAAATTATTTCAACTGAACACAAGTTGAAAGCAATGGGGGCCTTAGTTAGTCCAGGCTTTTATTCATAGCTTTTTTTTTTTTACCTCAGAATCCTATAATCCCAGATGATTCGTATATTACACTAAACACTCACTGTTGAATGAGTTGGATGGACCCATCATGCTAAACAAAAAAAAAATGTGAAGTACAACATTCTACACATGGACTCTCAGGATCATATTTATCATGATATAATGTATATCAGGGGTCTCTAAATTTGTAAAAAAAAAAGCCCTTATTGGCTCCCCCCCAAATCACAGTTATACTCCATATTACCTTAAACCAGTGCCTATGTTCCTATTTTTTTACTCCAGATTAGACACAGAAAAACTAATAGTAACCTTTCTTCCTTGAGTCTGAATGCTGGACCAAGCCAGCTCTGAATATTTTTTATACCAAGGCACTTTACAATGCCTTGGTAAGGCCACACTTGGAATACTGCATCCAGTTTTGGTCACTGTGATGTAAAGAAGATGTTGAGACTCTAGAAAGAGTACAGAGAAGAGCAACAAAGATTATTAGGGGACTGGAGGCTAAAACATATAAGGAATGGTTGCTGGAATTGGGTATGTCTAGTTTAATGAAGAGAAGGATGAGGGGGGACATGATAGCAGTCTTCCAGTATCTCAGGGGCTGCCACAAAGAAGAGGGAGTCCAGCTATTCTTCCAAACACCTGAAGGCAAGACAAGAAGCAATGGATGGAAACTAATCAAGGAGAGAAGCAACCTAGAACTAAGGAGAAATTTCCTGACAGTGAGAACAATTAATCAGTGGAACAACCTGCCTCCAGAAGTTGTGGATGCTCCTACACTGGAAGTTTTTAAGAAGAGATTGGACAACCATTTGTCTGAAATGGTACAGGGTTTCTTGCCTAAGTAGGGGGTTGGACTAGAAGACCTCCAAGGTCCCTTCCAACTCTGTTGCTATTCTGTTTTATTCTATTGCTACTTTCATCTTCACACTGGATTCCTGGCTGTTATTGACAGGGAGCAGGGAGCAATATACCTCTGCAATAGCCACAATATTACAGAGTGGAAATTCAACTTTCAAATGCATAGATGTAGCATGACCATCAATCTTTCCTTCGCGGCTGAGAAGCTATCAAATGTTACCATCAAGTGGAAAAAGACGCTTGCCGAGACGTTCGCTTGCTGGAACACTGTGTTCAGCTTTCTGGACCAATAAACACTACCTAGCAGTGGTCCCAGACCAAGAGCCAGATAAAATCTGATCCCTGATTAAATATGTCCCACAAGTTAGGAACCTGGCATTGCTTTTGAGATAAACATGCTGGGAGATTAAAAATAAAATAAAATAAAACCTGGCATTTGTAAATCTCTAACTTAGAAAAATAACCAAAAGAGATTTGGGCTGACTGACCAATTTGTATTACTTTTACCTCCCTCAATAACACTTTTTTTTAAAAAAAATCCCGTTTCTGCCTTGCTATTTTCTCCCTTAAAATGAAATTGCTGATCCTGGATGTACCGATAAGGGGGGGAGGGGAAGTCTGCAATATGTGTTTGAACTGCAGACCTAAACGTACTAACTGGGTAGGAAACAGTTAAACTCTGAGGGAAGATAGGTGATTAAGGAATACAAAATATAAATAATAAACAAACAACAAACAAACTTCTCCACAGATAACAAACACTGTGCTACGTGCACAGACCACAAGACTGGTAAAACACCATTTACAAATAGTATGACTGAAGAACATTCCCTATCGTTTCAATTGCAACCAATACGGTAGATCGCCGTTATCATTAATCAAATTCTGGTGGTCCGAGCACCTGAGTGACAAAACTTGTTTCTTGGTACATTGGTTAAGTGAAAAAGTAATTTTAAAAAGGGTCATTAATTAGCTTCCACCGAAGAAGTGCTAGACATCCTGAGGGTAAAAGGTATCACCTGCATCGCGATACTCTTTTGCGGATGAGGTGATTCTCTAATCTGCATCGGTCTTGTCACACAATTGACACAACTCTGGGATGACGTCATTTATCGTTTTGATGATGCCACCGTGATTTCTAACAGATGCCTAGGAAAGAGATGCTAATTTGAACTCCCAACTCATGACTGGATAGAATTGGGATTATAATATAAGACAATTGAAGGAGACAGTCTGTAATGAGAGAGAGAGAAAGAGGGAAGGAGGGAGGGAGGGAGGGAGGGAGGGAG
>NW_015388261.1:13298-21993 GCF_001527695.2 Protobothrops mucrosquamatus | reverse complement strand
CCTTCCTTCCTTCCTTCCTTCCTTCCTTCCTTCCTTCCTTCCTTCCTTCCTTCCTTCCTTCCTTCCTTCCTTCCTTCCTTCCTTCCTTCCTTCCTTCCTTTCTCTGCATGAACAGCAGCTCAAATTGGGAGTTTCTCAGGGGTAGTTTTGCATATATTTCACCCATTTGATATCACTTTCCTGACTTGAGGATAATGGTGCAGAACACTGAAATTGGGGTTTGATATCAAGGAAACATTTTCCCTCAAGCTGTTCAAGGGTCACGTTCTGATTTGGCTGCATGTCATCCAACAGCCTTTGCTGTGCCCAGTGTTCAGCCTAGGTATAACCTGCTCTTCAATGGGAGATTAAGACAGCGCTATTTCACCCGACCGTGTTATAATTGTATTATTAATCCATCTTATTAACAGAGTTTAAGGCTTGGCCTGGGCTCTGCTAGCGTTACCTACTTTAAGATTCTGTTGCTATATTCTTTACATATTCTTTATATATGTAGCTCTTCTCCTTCTCCTCTTTTCTTTTACTTTTTTCCTTCTTCTTCTCCTTCTTCCTCTCCTCAGCCAATACAACATGTTCTTTCATTCCATATTCCCTTAGAAAAATCAGGATAAAAGAACCAGTCTGCTTTAGTGGTTCAGGTGCTGGATTAGATTTCAAGTTTTAGTATTAGTCAAGGAAAGTTTGACATGAACATACAAAGCTATTGCAAATTCTGGCCCACATTCATCTAAGTATGGCTGATAAGCACTGACAGGATTTTTTTTTTCTTAGAAACACACTTAAATGGATCTGCAGGTCTGTCGCTGAGGAAGTAGAATCTTAGCTCTATTATTTTAACTAGGTTAGAGATGAGAATGTTGGTTCAGGTTGAAAATACTGCTTCAAAAATTCTAAAAATACAGAAAAAATATGGCATCCTTTCTTTTAACTCTGATTGAGTATAGCTGTGTGGATATTTAGTTTAAAGATCTGGTTAGAAGGTGATTTGATTACATTTCTAAATGGAATTCAGTTTTCAGATTGAAGAAATGATTCAATTTGAATTGCCAAACTGAATTGGATACCTATGAATTTACTTAATTACATTTGGGTCGATCTGAATGTCTTTTGCTCATGTGCACATGTGTTTTCAGCACCTATGTTGGTTCAGGTTGAATCAGCCCAAGTAAAATAATTTGCTTCATATTGATGTGGCCGTCTAGATCAATTTTTTTTTCAATTGAACTGATTATTCAGATCAGTTCTACTCAATGTACAGACTGACTGTTTGAGTCAAGCCTACTACTAAATTGAAAAGAATTTGCAGAAGCCTACAACTAAATTTACATGAACCTTAAAAGTTATCTATTTGATCATAAATCTAAGCATTATGATGTTTAACTCCAGACTCAGACAAATCCCATCAAGAGATAGACCAGATTTGCCCAAGAATTTAAAACTGCTTAATCAAATAACTTCTTTTCTGGGTTGATACAGTTTACTGAATCTTAAAGCAAATGTACCAGGCTAGACAATGTACTAAACCATTACCACACCACGTACACAAAATTAACCCAGATTAAAACACTCCAATTTAGCCTGGTGAACCAGTAGAGGCACTTAATGTTTAATCCAGACATTATTTGAGAGTACCCTTTTGATTTGTTTTGAGAGCTAATGACCAATCTTCAGAGTGCTAACAACCAGATGCCTGCAAGGAATATAAATCCTTCTATTTCCCACCATTCAGTCAGAACTGAAGAAGCTTCTTGAATGAGAAGCAAAACTTTTTCAAACAAACAAACAAACAAACAAACAAACAAAGACCAATTTCCTTGTGGGAAAAAAAACCTTTGGGACTACACTTTTGATTGTCAAAGTTTCTTCTTGTCTCAATCTTTGCTCTGCCACAGCTTGGTCCCGATTCTGCCTCTCTTGGGCCTCCTCCCCCAAGGTGCTTGAAATAAAAAAAGTTGGACATCTGACTATGGAACAAGTTGCAAAGAAATGTGATGAAGTTAAGGAAAGGTTGGTCTTTTGGCTTCTCTAATGTATAACATCAAAGAAGAAGCCGTATCCGGATATTCATCTTCATTTCTCCCCATCAGATGTCCTGTTCCTCTATCCAATGCCTTTGAGTTGCTGTTGGCAGGTGCCACGTCCTTGCTGCAGAGGTAGAGGCTGACAGAAGGAGCCCTTGTCCCACGGGAACCTTCTGTGCATAGATTGTTGTAAGTTGCTGATGTGGCTCCCCGTGGATCCATGAGCTCTCTGCAAAAGGCAGTCATTGTGTGCTTTGAAGCCTGAAACCTTGAGAGTTTCAAACAAGCAGGGGACAAGCAGATGATCTATGAAAAATGACTATCTAACAAGGCTAAAAATTGTTCATTAACTCTTCCCTCCCTCTTTCACCCACCTGCTCTGCCCAAATTAGTTCTCTTTGCTTTTATCCCATTCACACCTAACGCCAAAGATCTGAGCATGCACGCGTAGTGCCAAGCTTGGTTTCGACAGAAACATTTGCACTTATTTCTTGTTTTAAAGACTCTTTTTTTTTTTTTGAATTTTGTTCTACTTGGTTCTATTTTTGTCTCTCTCAGCATCTTGGGAGAAAAGGACGAGATATTTGGAGGAGTTGAGGGAAACAACAATAAAATACAAAGAATTGGGGATCACCTCCTCTCTTGAATTAAGATTTTCTGGGGAGGGAAATATCCTCCATGGGAATACTTTTGAGAAGAGGGATTCTGCCACGGGTCCAAATAGGACAGGACAGGCTTCTGCACACCACACCTGTGGAAGGATTAAAAATAGCAGAGAAATTCTATTGCAGGGGTCCTCAACCTTGGCAACTTTAAGATTTGTGGACTTCAACTCCCAGAACTCCTCAGCCAGCTTTGCTGGCTGAGGAATTCTGGGAGTTGAAGTTCACAAGTCTTAAAGTTGCCAAGGTTGAGGACCCCTGCTCTATGGGGATGCAGGAGGAGTTTTCTAATGTCAAGATTCAGTTAAAGTAGAAACTAGATTCATAGAGATTGGATATACAATATATTCTCAATATTTTAAAAGCAAGTTTACAACTCTGTATTTTGTGAATATATGATTAAGAAATTTGGGAATTGATGGTGCAGGAATTTTAGAATCTATGAAACCGGGTAAGATTCTCAATAGCCTGAGAATGAGCATACAGTAGCCTGAACATACAGTTCTTAACTTGCCCTTCAATCTAACATATGCAGAACTAGTTGTAAAGAAAATTAACGCTGGCATTCTTTTTGTGCTCTCTTGTGTTTGCTTGGAATAAGGAAAAACCAGAAGTAAGATTCTGATAAGATTCAAATCCCCCCTCTCTATGGCTATGGGGAGAATCATCAACTCGCTGGTTTCACACATTACACTACGGCGTATAGTGTGGTTACTTTGATGTATCATGTTGCATAAACCCCGCCAACAATGGTTCAATCAACTCATCATGAACAAGCCATATCTTAACCAGATCTATGAACTTCACCACTATGTCCAGAATATGAGAAAGACCTCTTCAGTCCCTGTAGAATGTATCTTCTTTCCCAGTCTTGATTTGGAGAAGTCTAGATGAGATTCTACAGGACCCTGAACTTTGTCTATATCTGTAATTCAATGACTAAGCCCTGTACAATCTCTAATCACCTTCCTCTCATTTTTCCTCCTCTCCTCTTATCTTTTTTTTGCCCTGTTTTCCATAGTTTGTCCATCAGAAAACAACAGTCTCATAGATTTTCTGATAACCTTCCTTGCAATGTTTCTCACTTTAATAATGTTTAAGGTAATCTGCTTGATGCATTTGTAAAGGTCAATTAAATTCACTCTAAAATCCCCCACTGCAGGCTCATGATATATTTGGAAGATGAATTACAAACACAAGGTGCTGTAGCTGTGGTTTCTGATACTTAAAAATGGCTTACGGAATGTTAGAGGTAGGAGGAAGGAAGGAAGGAAGGAAGGAAGGAATGGAGGGAGGGAGGGAGGGAGGGAGGAAGGGAGGGAGGGAGGGAGGAGGAAGAAAAGAAGGGAGAGAGGGAGAGAGAGGGGGGAGGGAAGAAGGAAGGAAATCAGGGAGGAAAGAAAGAAAGAAATCAAGAAGGAAAGAAGGAAGGAAGGAAGGAAGGAAGGAAGGAAGGAAGGAAGGAAGGAAGGAAGGAAGGAAGGAAGGAAGGAAGGAAATCAAGAAAGAATGAAGGAAAGAAATCAAGAAGGAAAAAAAGAAATCAGGAAGGAAGGAAAGGAAGGAAGGATGGAAGGAAGGAAGGAAATCAGGAAGGAAGATCTTAATTCAGTATTAAAAATATAATTGAATACACAAGGTCTGCATTCATATAGCACACTAACCCATTAAATAAACAAACCATAGTGTATTGTGTGAGTCCAGACAGGAATTTGAAAGCAAATGTTAAGGATAAGCACAAGAATGTTAGTAAATCACTTAATATATAGACTGTTGTTGAGATGAGGCTGGATATTTAATGAAAGGAGGAAGGAGAGATATGGAGGATTTTATCTGGATTTTAAAAATGCATACTTTTTTTTCTGGGAAGGAAAATGGGAATGGGAGGAAAAGGGCATGCAGAGTGGAACTTAAGAATGGAGTTTGCAGCCTGTTCATGTTCATGGAGAGAGATATTTGGTGTAGTGGTGAAGGCACCAGGCTGGAAACCAGGAGACTATGAGTTCTAGTCCCGCCTTAGGCATAAAAGCCAGCTGGGTGACTTTGGGTCAGTTTCCAGAAGGCTGTGAGGCCAAGAAAATGGCAGGGATTTGTCCAGGCATGATTGAATAGAAGAAGAAAAAAAAATGTTTATGGAATGGAAGAAGACACAGGTTATAGGGAAGGGAGCTGGGCAATTTGCCAGCTGTCAAAAGTATGGTATGAATTTCCACAGCCAGCAGGAAGACAGACAAGTTGTTAGCTTCTTTATGGGAAGCAATTGTGGAGGCACCTCCATGTGAATTAATGGGAAAAATCTCTCCTGGGCTTCTTTTCACAATAAAAATTGTAATGTTCCTTCAATCTCCTTCCCTCCCTCCCTCCCTCCCTCTTTCTTCTTACCTCTTCTTTGGGGAATGGTGTCAATATCTAGTCGATGTCAACCGACTGGAGTTCCATTCTATTCCTAAGGCAATTTCAATCAAAACACAGAGCTCTACTTGCACGGTTGAGGTTTATGGGTGCTCTGTAATGATCGGAGAGTCCATTTTTGGACATTTCATTCAGATAGTGCTCTGGGGGCTGTTTTTCAGAGATGTGTGGAAAATGGACTCCTGAATTGAAGTAATTAGGATTTGTGCCTGTCTGAATCCATCGTCTCCTCTCTGCTTTGTTATAAATTGTGGCATTTTTTTTCCCTTCTTATTTTAGAGAAAATAATGGGATAAAGACAAGGGGCACAATATAAGTTTAGGGTATTATGCCTACTGTGCAGAAAATAGAAGGGTTTTTTCCCCCTTTCTTCTGTCTTTCCTGCGATGCCAAGAGTCTGGCACCCACGTGGAAACTGACTGACAACAGATTCCAGTGAGACAAAGAAAATACATCTTTGAAGAGAACAAAACTCGTCTATGACATTCAGGAACTCACACTGTGATTTTGCTTAGACAGATTTTCAAGACATTAAGACAAATTTAGGATGGAGGAAGATACCACAGGCTGGCTGTGATGTAAGCCTAACAGAACTTCCTTGCTTAGAAGCATAACAAACATGTTCCAGAAAGAAAAGGGAAAAGGGGTTCCCGACTTTCCTGTACACTTAGGGATTCCCCCAAAATAATTGTCTGGTCACTGGGAGGCACAAGAGATCTGACTTGGTATTTAGATGCATGCTCCTTTCCTTTTTCATGAACATTAGTGAGAATTTTAACTGAGAGAATGGAATGGATATGAAATGATTGATTGATTTAGTGGTTAAGGAGACGGTGAGTTCTAGTCCCGCCTTAGGTGCAAAAGCCAGCTGGATGACTTTGGGCCAATCACCAGGAGACTGTGAATTCTAATTCCACCTTAGGCACAAAAGCTGGCTGGGTGACTTTGAACCAATGACCAGAAGATTATGAATTCCAGTCCTACCTTAAGCACGAAAACTTCCTGGGTAATTTGGGGCCAGTCACCAGGAGATGGTGAGTTCTAGCCCTGCCTTATGCATAAAAGCCGGTTGGGTGACTTTGGGCCAGTTGCTCTCTCCCCGTCCAACTCACCTCAAAGGGTTATTGTGATGGGGCAGATAGGAGGAGGAACAAGTATTAGGTATGTTCCCCACTTTGAGTTATTTATAAAGAGAAATAAAAATGGGATTTAAAAAACCCCCCAAATTAATAAAAGAGGCAACCCATGGAGGAAATGGAAACTGTCTATGAAGGCCAAAGAACCAAAGGAGGAAAAGTAACATTTCAGCTTGAGGTGGGGAAAAGGCTTGTGAGAAGTCCTGAGAACAATGGAAAAGGTTTTACTGTAGAAGCTAGAGGGCTGTAAACATATTACAATCCATTAATTTCTGTATTTAGGATCCATTATGTTGTTTCCATTTAATATCCAAAAGATTAGCTGATAAATGAGTTAGTTAGCCAAAGGCACTTTATTCTACAGGGAAATGCTGTGCATATTCTACATGGAGGTGATAACCCGAGGCTGATGGCAGAAAGCTGCGGAACAACCAAAGATGAGAGCACAAATCTAGAGCCCTTCCTCATATGTTGAAGATCCCACATCCGTTTTTAGTGGACAAGATGTCTGATTGAAATCTAGAGAGGAAATGTCACAAACTGAACTTTTCCTGTGACAAACGGCCAGCGCTCCACTTCATGTTAATGAATGAATGAATGGATAATTTGCAGATCATTCGTACCCCAAAGACCCCATCTCTGAAGCTTCCTAGGTTACGCAGGACCACTGCACTTGCATCCTGCCAAGTAATAATGCAGCATTTTTCCAAGAAAATTATAGAAGGAGCAGCATGGTGGAACCCACAAGAGTTTAAAAGGGTTAAGCATGTTATCCCTGGACCCTGGGCTCAATGATAGAGCCTTAATCAAGGAGAGAAGTGACCTAGATCTAAGAAGAAATTTCCTCACAATCAGAATAATTAATCAGTGGAACAACTTGCCTCTAGAAGTTGTGAATGTTCCAACACTGGGAGTTTTTAAGAAAAGATTGGACAAATATTTGTCTGGAATGGTAGGGTTTTCTATTCTATTCTATTCTATTCTATTCTATTCTATTCTATTCTATTTCATAGCCATATATTCTATTCTATTCTATTCTGTTCTATTCTATTCTATTCTATTCTATTCTATTCTATTCTATTCTATTCTATTCTATTCTATTCTATTCTATTCTTTCATAGCCATATATTCTATTCTATTCTATTCTATTCTATTCTATTCTATTCTATTCTATTCTATTCTATTCTATTCTATTCTATTCTATTCTATTCTATTCTATTCTATTTCATTTCTATTCTATTCTATATTCTGTTCTATTCTATTCTATTCTATTCTATTCTATTCTATTCTATTCTATTCTATTCTATTCTACCACATAAGCTTAATGGAGATGATAAAACCAACAGAGAGCTTGAATCGGTCCCTGAAGATATCCCCAACTTTGACGGTTCTCCATTCAAAGGTTGGGCTTGCTTTTTTACAAAGCCTCCCCTGAATGCTTCCTCTTGTCCAGAATGAATGTCCCAGCCTCCCCTTTCTATCCCAAGCCATTTTCCAAGAAAATTATAGAAGGAGAAGCAACTATCCCAAGCAGGCCAGGCTGCTGCTGCTGTTTCCCAACCGGGAGCCTCCCTTGCTTTGGCAGCCGGCGAAAGTTTTAATAGATGACTAAATAGATTGTAAATGAGAAGCAAACAAAAGGGAAGAGGCTGGAAGGGGCAAGGGGATGAGTCCACAGGTGAAGCCAAGCGCTCCATAATGTGTGCTAATCAAGGCTGCGTCTGCAGCAGGACACGTCTTGCATTGATTCTGCTGGAGCGAAAAGCCGACGCATCTGCTACCCAGATGGTGAGCAGAACATTGGCTGGTCTTGGAGAATAGCCAACCAAGCTGGGCAGGATTGGCTGTTTTCTTCCCAATCCATGGACATTCGGTTTCGTCTGAGTTTAGAATTGGATACTGCCGCAATAGCAATTATTACTGCATCAGTAAATTAACGGGGAAATTAGCCTGCAAAATGTCCAGCCACGTGATTGCTCCCTCTGTCATAGAATCGCCTTGCAATGGAGAGGTTTATGTGCCTTCAGAAGGACTGAGAGCATGGAAAGCGGGCTCAATCCCCAATACTTCCAGATAAATGGACCCAGCGCTAAACTAGATTGATTTGATCGGGGACCTGAATTAGCCCAAGGCTGCTTCTTCTGTTCCTGAGATCATCCTCTCTTTTTGGCTGACTTCATGGAAGAGGGAACACCAAGAACTTCTGAGTTCTACAACAAAATTGCACTTATGGAAATTGCAAATACACTTTAAGCTAATGTTTTGCTTTGTAACAGTGGGTGGGTCATATGTTATAATAAACTGTTTTTTTTGTTTGTTTTTTTTAAAAAACCTGGCTTCTCAACTAAGCTACAGTTGGTTCTACCCACACAGTGCACTACACCCAAACCAGACCAAATACATTACGGCACCGTATGGTGAACAAATAGATTGCAGATACACACAGATTCTTGTAAAGAAATAC
>NW_015388261.1:0-12905 GCF_001527695.2 Protobothrops mucrosquamatus | reverse complement strand
CTTTGTAACAGTGGGTGGGTCATATGTTATAATAAACTGTTTTTTTTGTTTGTTTTTTTTAAAAAACCTGGCTTCTCAACTAAGCTACAGTTGGTTCTACCCACACAGTGCACTACACCCAAACCAGACCAAATACATTACGGCACCGTATGGTGAACAAATAGATTGCAGATACACACAGATTCTTGTAAAGAAATACACTTCCTTCTTTGGTCTATGGCCTATATCAGTGGTGGCGAACCTATGGCACGGGTGCCAGAGGCGGCACTCAGAGCCCTCTCTGTGGGCACGCGCGCCATCGCCCCAGTCCTAGGCCTTCAGCTGGGTTTTATAAAACCTTTTTGCTTTAGGCCTCCGCCGCAATGTGGAAAAAAAAAAGGTTCAATCAATCAATCAGTCAATTTCAACTTCTCACGGGAAAAAAAAAATCTTGCAAAGTTGGAATTGATTGATTGAACTTTTTAGTCCCACCCAGTCTGCCGTTACCACCACAGTCACGCCCATCCAATTGGCCACACCCAGCCAATGGGCCACACCCAGCCAATGGGCCACATCCACCCGGCACCCGACGATGCACAAGTGGGTTTTGGGTTGCAGTTTGGGCACTCGGTCTCTAAAAGGTTTGCCATCAGTGGCCTATATGCAATTTTTTGTACCTCATTGTTACCCAATATGCAAAATAAATGATATGCATCTATTAAAGAAAGATGACTAATAAAGGAGAATATTTTTAGCTCAGGGTTGAAATGAGAGGTCCTTGGTGCTCTCTGAGATGGGTGGTTTTCTAGCAGATGTTTCATTACCCAAACTAGGTAATAGCATCAGCGCTAGTCCTGATGATGTTACCTAGCACTGAGGATGTTGCCTAGTTTGGGTAATGACAGGTCTGCAAGAAAACAGCCAAGCTCAGAGACCACCAAGGACCTCTCAAAGAAAGATTAATCATCTGCCTTTTGCAGATGTATTGATTCATTATTCAAATGTAAATATAGTTAAATATTTCCAAAACCCGGGCATTGTGAGATTAAACAAAAACAATCTACAGGGAAGAAAGCAACCTGCAGGGAAATTATAGTTTTATATAAGATGCCCAAAACAGAAGAATCGATGAAATAATACAAGGTGCCCTTAGAGGCATGAAAACGTTTCTTCAGTGTAACTCTAGGGGTGTTTACTCAGTAATCGGTCCTACTGGAATGACCAGTAAAATCCATAAACTTGCAGTTGTGGAGCACAAGTATATGAATGTTTATCCAGATATGAAGCCTATGGTTTTAAGTGGTTCTTTGAAAGAAAAAAAATGCAAAAGTTTGTAGCCTGGATCCTTTGCTCAACCTTCTGATATCTTCTAACAATAATACCAGGATGGTGCTCTTCAGGCTTTTCATTTGGGAGAGTGAGGACTTCACTGTGATTTATGGGAACTGAAATCATAGCTGAAAAGCTGGAACAAACTTATGTGCCTTCAGATACCTGGAGTCCTTTTCTACAGAGGTTTCCTCAAACAACTGAGAAGGAAACTCAGGTTGTTTTTTTGCTGATGAAAGCAGAAACCTCTCAAGAAATTTGGCGGCAGAAATTTATTTTAAGAGCCCCAAGTGAGTCCAGTTGCTCAGTGTGACCTTGAAGAGTGAGGGGTTTTACTAGTTTTTCAAAGTTGAAGTGAAATGTGTACAAGTCAAAACAAATGTCCTCTGTATTCTTTTTTTTTTTTAAAAAAAAATCAGTTGAATAGCAATTTTGTATTTATAATCATTAGAATGAATCAAGTTTCCTACCTAATTGAGAGATATCTTGATGAAGGTGGTTATTGAGGAAATAATTTAAATTACTTAGTCTTGAAGTATGGCTTGAAGATGGAGGATATGTTGCCAAACTCAGGAAGAGCTAGGAATGAAGAGCAGAAGAGTGTAGTCTGTATTATCTTACTTTGGGATGGATGTTCAGGCATGCTCTCACCCTTATTCAAATATAAAGGGGCAATTTTGTTTCAAGCATCTCGGGCCATACTTTGTAGAATAGTTAGAACAGAATAGAGCTGGAAGGGACCTTGGAGGTCTTCTAGTCCAGCCCCCTGCTCAAGCAGGAGGACCTATACCATCTCATACAATTGTCCAGTTTCTTCTTAAAAATCTCCAGTGATGGAGCGCCCAAGATTTCTGGAGGCAAGCTGTTCCAGTTCTTCTCCTTAAGTTGCTGAGATGAGCAGCCTAAAGAGGCTTCAGCTTAGTTTGCAGTAGTTGCATCTTAACATGAGATCTAGATAACTAGAAATTTGTTGTTGTTGTTAGTTGCGAAGTCGTATCTGACCCATCGTGACCCCATGGACAACGTTCCTCCGGGCCTTCCTGTCTTCTACCATCTTCTGGAGTCCATTTAAGTTCACGCCTACTGCTTCAGTGACTCCATCCAGCCACCTCATTCTCTGTCGTCCCATTCTTCTATTGCCCTCCATCTTTCCCAGCATTAGGCTCATCTCCAGTGAGTCCTTCCTTCTCATTAGGTGGCCAGAGTACTTGAGTTTCAACTTCAGGATCTGGTCTTCTAAAGAGCAGTCAGGGTTGATCTCCTCTAGGACTGACCGGTTTGATTGCCTTGCAGTCCAGGGGACTCGCAGGAGTCTTCTCCAGCACCATAGTTCAAAGGCCTCTATTCTTTTGTGCTCAGAAAAGGTTATAGAGAAGACATTTACCATAGAACGTTGGTTTCTTCCTTTAAATTCTATGCTGAGTTTTTTTGATTAAATGTTGTAAAGAATAACAAATGTTTATGGCAAGAACTCAAAGGAACCGGAGGCAATACAATCACTTGGTGGCCCCTGGAGAAGTTCAGAGCTTTCACACAGTTCAGAAAACCTGCTGCTGCTGTTAATTCTTTCTTCCCATGTCTCAGGAACTACCAACACATCGGTCTTGCTCCTTCTTATCTCTCCTGGGAAGTACAGGAGATCTTTTCAACTACTGCTGTCAGTTCTGCTTTCTGGAATATTCTCTCCATTGTCCTTTCTGCCAAGGTCCATTTCCATTTCCATTCCCAAAGAAACAAACACACCAGACCTTTTCTTTCTGCTGAGCAACTGTGTGGGGAGTCTTTATAATGGTGGAGGGTGGGGTGAAAAGGATGGAATTGATAACTGTGTAAATGTATTGTGAAGCTCAGCAATTCATATCACCCTTTAATGGCCACCAAAGTAGAATCATAGAAACATAAGGCTGGATGGGACCTTGGCGGTCTTCTAGGTCCAACTCCCTGCTGAAGGCAGGAGATCTTAGACTATCCTGGACAAATAGTTGTTCAATCTTTTCTTGAAAACCTCCAGTGAGGCAAGGCTGCACCACTGATTAATTGTTCTTACCTTCAGCAAATTCCTCCTTAGTTCCAGGTTGGATCTGCCTCTGATGAGCTTCCACCCATTGCTTCTTCCCCTACCCTTTGGTGCTTTGAAGAACAAGTCAACACCTGTGACAGCCTTCAAATATTGGAAGATGCTGTTAGGTCTCCTGTAAGACTTCTCCTTGTTAGGACAAAAATATTGATGTCCCTTAACCATTTATTCTACGATTTAGCTTCCAGATCCCTGCTCCTTTTTGTTGCTCTTTTCTGCACTCTTTCTAGGGCTTCAGGAACTAGGTTTTTCCCTCTGTGGTCTCCCAATTTTTTACCTTTTTTCCTCAAAGCTAAATGGTACTCATTACTCCCATTATTATTGCTCCTCCCCTGTTGCTTAACACTTTGCCTGGGCAGGTCAGGAGTTACAAAAAGGGTATTTGCTGAGTGATTGATACTGATGTCCTTTGCCATGGGCCTGACCCCTGTCAATTGCGTGGTGTGACTCTTTAGTTACACTTTCGTCCTTGTCTTTGCAAACTGCCAGGTCTTCCTACAGCTGACCTTTTTGATGGGCAGAGCTTGCCTCATCAGTTTTTCCCTTTGGCTACCTTCTGAATGTTTGCCATGGAGGAAAAAAAATAGATTTGGTCAGTTTATATTCCCTGATTTTCTTATCTTACCACTCGCAATACCTTTTTCAGGCTCAGCATTTCTGGATAGCAGGAAAGGGTTTCCAAAAAAATCAAATAAAACCTGGATTCCTTTTCAGACACCTGCTAACGAGCACCATACTTCTTTTCTTCAGTGTGCACAAACTTGGTCAGCATTTTTCATAATAAAAGGTAGCTTGATCACCTTTTTTTAAAAAAATGATCTAGATTTCATTCACATTTTTTCTAAAATATGTGGGGGTGTTATTGTTTCCATTTATTACACGTTGGTGTTTTTTTGCATTGTTTCATGTTTCCATTTTGAAAATGGGATTTTGGGGGGTTTGTGTGTGTGTGTATTGTGCATCCAACTGCCACTGTATACAAGTAGTCTTTGACTTATAACAGTTCATTTAATGGCCATTCAAAGTCACAATGGCACTGAAAAATGTTATCACTTATGACCGTTTTTCACAGTTACGACCTTTGCAGCATCCCCAGGATCATGTGATCAAAATACAGCTGCTTGGCAACTGATTCATATTTATGACCGTTGCCATGTCCCAAGGTCATGGGATCCCCTTTTGCGACCTTCTGACAACCAAAGTCAATGGGGAAGTGATGTTCATTTGACAACCGGGCTACTAACGTATCAACAGCAGTGATTCGCTTAACAACTCTGGCAAGAAGAGTTGTAAGATGGGGCAAAACTCACTTAACAAATGTCTCACTCAGCAACAGAAGATTTTGGGACTCAATTGTGGCCGTATGTTGAGGACAACCTATTTTACAGATTCAAAACTGAATAAATTGGAAGATTCTGAAAGGATCATCCAGCCTTCCATTTTACAAGGTCACACCCAGCTTTTGGGATAGGTTACCAACTAAATATGCCATCATTTCAAAATTAACGCAACTGAGGTTTTTTTGCAGGCTTTCTAAGTTGTGAGATAACCAGAGATGGGGGCAATATTTTTAAAAAATGCTATACTCTAAAATAATATTTTAACCTTGTGCCCATTAACAGTAAGTGTGCAATCATTTCCTGTTATTTTACAAAGCTATTATGATAGTGTTTTAGAAGAACTACTTATATTTCCAGGAAATATAAAAATCATTGGCTACACAACTTTAAATCCATAATAAATTTGTATCTGTATGTGAGACAAAGAGATTGGCTCAAAGTCATCCAGTGGCCTTCATGGTAGAAAGGGGATTTTAATTTGGGTGTCCCCAGTTCTTTTATCTTTACACCTTACTGGATCTCTGTTTTTTAATTTAATACTTTTAAATTTTCTTCCCATCTATTCTCCATCCCAGCATTCCCCTTTTCTCTCAGTTCAGCCAGTATAAAGCTTCCAGATGTTCAGGCTATAAAATGTTGCCATCCATTTTCTTTTCTTTCCCCCCCCCTTTTTTTTTCTTTTTTCTTTTTTTTATGTACTGTTCATAAAACTGCTCTTGGAAAACTGCTGAAGCTTTTAACTGAAAGCAAATCAGTTTTTCAGTGCCCTCTCTGCTTCTCTCTCTAATGTGATTTGAAGAAAATTTTATGAGCTCTAATTAAACAAGAATTGCCCTGTAGTCACCCTGCCTGGCCAAAAGACAGGATTTAAGTGCCAGGCAGCTGGGTCATCGTGACAGGTGGAAGAGTTATCTGTGTTTTGGTGATTGTCAATAGGTTTGTGAAATTGTTGAAATGGTGTGGTAAACTCAGCCTGTACAAAATCTGGTTGGTAGTTAACATGGTTTGACATGGTCTGAGTTGGCAAAGGTATGCAAACTGATACCTCTTTCTGGACGCACCATGCAGGACACTTAAAGTTCTTTGAGGGCAAAGCCAAGATGACTTCCTTCGTTCGTTCGTTCGTTCGTTCGTTCGTTCGTTCGTTCGTTCGTTCCTTCCTTCCTTCCTTCCTTCCTTCCTTCCTTCCTTCCTTCCTTCCTTCCTTCCTTCCTTCCTTCCTTCCGTGAGAGAATGTGGGACTTTGTAAACCAGCTCTGAGGTTGCCTAGCTCCGTTTCTGCAAAAACCTGTTGAGGTTCCCTAAATGACTTTTTGTTGTGCTAATTCAAAGACTTTAGAACTTTTGAGCATATTTGCATATTTCTGGATGGAGCTTTGAACTCGGAGGAAAGGCTGAGGAGGTGAAAACTGAAACAACCTCCTTCAGCTGGGATACGAAGGAGGCATAGTCTTTCATGAGGAACTCAGATTCTTCAAGAATGGAATGTATTCTCCATCAAGAGAAGTATCAATTGCCTCAATTGTCTGGAAGTAGCCAAAGGGATAGTATGGGAAAGAGAAAGCTATTTATCTTGATTGTCTAGGGCAGTGATGGCGAACCTTTTAGAGACCAAGTGCTCAAACTGCAGCCCAAAACCCACTTATGCATCATCAGGTGCTGGGTGGGTGTGGCCCATTGGCTGGGTGTGGCCCATTGGGTGGGCGTGGCTGTGGTGGTAATGGCAGACTGGGTGGGGCTAAAAAGTTCAATCAATCAATTTCAACTTTGCAAGGTCTTTTTTTTTCCCACGAGAAGTTGAAATTGACTGATTGAACCTTTTTTTTTTGTACACGGCGGCGGAGGCCTAAAGCGAAAAGGTTTTATAAAACCCAGCTGAAGGCCTAGGACTGGGGCGATGGTGCACGTGCCCACAGAGAGGGCTCTGAGTGCCGCCTCTGGCACCCGTGCCATAGGTTCGCCACCCCTGTTCTAGAGGCTATTAGGGAGCTGTGATGGCACAGTGGTTAGAATGCAGTATTGCAGGCTAACTCTGCCCACAGCCTGGAGTTTAATCCTTATGGGTTCAAGGTTGACTCAGCCTTCCATTCTTCTGAGGTTGGTAAAAAGAGGACCCAAATTGTTGGGGGTCAGTTGCTGACTCTGTAAACCACTCAGAGAGTGTTGTAAAGCACTATGGGGAAGTATATTAGTGCTATTACTATTGCTATTATGAGAAGTATAAAATGAAATCTACCTGGCATCAGTCAGAACATTCTGCCATCCAGCATATCCAACCCAAATCTGGACCATCTCTCTTGGTCCTCTGAAAGAAGATTGGCCTTGTTCTTTTGGCTTTCCAGAAGCAGATGAAAAGTTGGTTCTTCCAGAAGTTCTTTGGCGATTAATTACACGCAGCAGTACCATATTCAATAAATTGTAGCTTCCTTTTAAATTGAGAATTGAATGGGGTTATTATTTTAATTAACTAATGAATTATTTTATTGATGGGTATTGTGTTTTATGCGTAATTTCTGTAAGCCACCTAGACATTTTTGATTTGAGGCAGCAGACATATTAAATAAATCAATAAATTTGGGTTGTTCCGAGCTGGATAAGGAAGGCTCAACTGGACTCAGTAACCTTTCTGGTTATTGGAGGTGGTGGCTGCTGCTGGTAAAATCTATATGTAGTTTTTGCTGCATAGGGAGATCTGAGTGGAAATTAATTTGAGGAAAGAGGTGCACTGTGTTTTTTTTACAATTTCTAGCCTGTAAGTCTTGGGAAATCTTTGAGTTCTGAAGGTTTTTCCATCCTTCTTTTTTTTCTTTTAGGTAAATGTATGAAAGAAACAGGCTCAGATGTTGGAAATACAGCTGTGCTTCAAACCAAGACCGGCTGGTCAATGGATATTTGGGGGCAATGTTAGCTGTGAAGCTGTGTAATAGATAAAATGGATGTTGGAATTATGCAACTACTTGAGATAGGGTGGCCACTTACAAAGTAATAATAATAATAATAATAATAATAATAATAATAATAATAATAATAATAATAATAATAATAATAATAATAATAATAATAATAATAATAATAATAATAATAAAGTTGGAAGGGACCTTGGAGGTCATCTAGTCCAACCCCCTGCTCAGGAAGGAAATCCTATACCATTTCAGACAAATGGCTGTCCAGTGTAAAATTTTCAAGTGTTGGAGCATTCACCGCTTCTGGAGGCAGGTTGTTCCACTGGTTAATTGTTCTCTCTGTCAGGAAGTTTCTCCTTAGTTCTAGGTTGCTTCTCTCCTTGCTTAGTTTCCATCCGTTGCTTCTTGTTCTGCCTTCAGGTGCCTTGGAGAATAGCTTGACTCCCTCTTCTTTGGGGCAGCCCCTGAGATATTGGAACACTGTTATCATGTTCCCCCTCGTCCTTCTCTTCATTAAACTAGACATACCCAATTCCAGCAGCCTTTCCTTATATGCTTTAGCCTCCAGTCCCCTAATCATCTTTGTTGCTCTTCTCTGTACTCTTTCTAGAGTGTCAACATCTAAAGGTAAAGGCTTCCCTGTCCAGTTGTGTCCGATTCTAGGGGGCAGTGCTTATCCATTTCTGGGCCAAGGGAGCCAGCGTTGTCCAAAGACATTTCTGTGGTCATGTGGCCAATATGATTATCCACTGAGGCACACAGAACACTGTTACCTTCCCACTGAAGTGGTACCTATTTATCTACTCGCATTTGCCTGCTTTTGAACTGCTACATGGGCAGGAGCTGAGGCAAGGACGGGAGCTCACCCCATCACATGGCACTTGGGTCTCGAACCTGGGCTGTTGACAAGCTCAGCATCTTTAACCACTGATCCATTATGCCCCGCTTTTATAGTATCTTAGTAATAAATCCTACTCGCTCCATGTTAACGGGTAAGGTTTCTTATCTCATAATCTGACAGTATTCCATTCTCCCCTTCCTTGTTTTTGCTCCGTATAATTTCTTGCTGTTAGTGATAAAGCTTAGTGCTGATGACACTCCATGTTATCAGAAAGAGGAGAGGATTTGACTTAGGGGTGATATTTTTAGCAGCAGCTTTGCGTCGGCGATAACATATAGCTCTGCCATAGGGATGGCAGAAAAGCTATTGGCCTGGAACTGAACATATAGCTTACAGATAACTCAACTTACGACCGTAACGGAGCCTGCCTATCATGTTTGTAAATTGTAAGAGTTGTAAAGCAGGTCACCCATGTGACTGACCTGATTTTTACGATCTTTTTGTGGTGGTTGTTAAATACACACCACAGTTGTAAGTGAACGCTACAGTTGTACTGCAGACCAATAGTTCACTATGGGCTGGTTTTTCCCAAATCCAGAAGTTTTGGTAAAACTGTCATAAAACATGATCATGTGATTGCAGGGTGTTGCAAGCAGCCATAAATGCCAGCCTATTATCAAGTGCCTGATATGTGGTCACATGATCTCAGAGGGAGGCATCTATCAGAATTTTGTAACTGGGTTGTAAGTAGCTCTGGAGAGGTCTGTCATAACTGTGAATGGTTACTAAGCAACTGGTCATAAGTTGAAGATGTATCTATTTACGTGGATCTTCTCCAAACACTGTCCATTCTTTTTAGGCCATTTTACCTACTTTCTACATTTCTGCAGAATCTAGACTAGATTCTAGCTTGGCAGGTATTATGTACAGAATGATTTCCCATGGAATCTGTAGGGGATGACCAGGCTGAGCCTGAGGGAGAGATCAAACATGTCATCAGTCTTGAGTCCCTTCGCACCCACAAGAGATCTAAGTCCAGACCACTTTAAATCCCACTGAGTCTTTTCTACCTCCTATTTGCTTTGATCATTAGTAGTTCAGATTCTTTTAGAGACCATAAGCTTGCAAAAAAGCTTTATATTCATTTGAACTCCCTGGATTTTTTGATTTTTCCCATGGATCACAAAAAGATGAGAACAAAAACATTTGCACAAACAAAATTATAGCATCTTCATTTAACATTCTAGCAAGACCGTATCTGTTTGAAAGGTAAAACTCTGTCAGTAAACACAGATACTCAAGAATCCTTCAAAAAATTAGCAAAGGACTACCACGAACAATCATCTACAGCCTGAAATTGAAGGACCAAGAGTAGGCATGTTGGTTATTTATTTATGGATCAGCTCTATGAGATGTGCTCCATCTAAGGAAAACTATTTACCAGCTGATAGATCTACTACCTCAGGTCTGATGGGACAAATTTATCTCCTGGATTTAGTCCAGCCTACACAGTAAACCTGCTCACCGAAAAACTGCAAATAACAAAAGAGGTGATAACATTCGGACACAAGCACTTGGCTTCGACATCTCCAGAGGGAGATGTTGTAACAGGCTTCTCAAGTTGCATGCACTTGTAAAGTGAAGGGTTGCCTTATCAGGGAATCCATGACCAAAAACAATGGCTAAAAACATAAAATAAAATCCTGAACTAAGCAAAAGGTTATGGATCAGCTCAATGTCTGTACAGGAAATTCCCTCCTATTTTATCTTGTACAGTTCATCCAGACTGCTAATGGAGGAAAAGGAATAATTATCCTAAGAATCCATATCATATGTGCATTATCCCAAAGGTGCTTTTTCAAAAGACAACTGGACTTTCTTTGTTTTTTTCCTTGAAGACGTTTCGCTTCTCATCCAAGAAGCGTCTTCAGTTCTACAGTAAAGAAGTTCAGTTCTTCTGAAGAAGCTTCTTGGAAGAGAAGCGAAACATCTTCAAGCAAAAACAAAGAAAGAAAAAGCACCTTTGATATAACCACGGCTGGATGACTGAGAATATCCATAGATTATTTAGTTATGCACACATACATTACCTTATGCATTTTTTTCTAAAGCTCCTTCTGCCATTCAAGTGCATGTCAAGGATTTAATAACTTGTAATGACTGCCCATTTCCCTGAATTGGGCCACAGCATGCCAGCAGCTTCTCAGAAAAGAAGAAAAACAAAGGAGGGATATTGGGATGACTGGTGTCCAGGTAGAAGGAATCCAGCCCTCCCTCGCCATCATTTTTTTTTTTTTTTGCTCTTTTGTCCTTTCTTTCAAATGCCAAGAGAAAATGTCAAAGGAACAACTCTCCAGGAAATAACTCTAAAGTTCAAATAAGTTGTCAGACATGATTTTTGCTTAACTGTCCCCAGACGGCTGGTAACACTTGTTCTCAGTTACTGCAACCATGATTAGCGATTAGCGGTTTCTTCCTTCCTCTGTCTATAGTTAGTGGTTAGCAAGCCGAAAGCCGGAACCCCTTTTTTCCCCTCCCGCTTTAAAGATGAATTCAAGAACTGTTTTTCACGTCTTCTAAAAATAAGCTGGCTCCTTCATCCAGCGCATCACTTGTGTGATAATTTATGGCAATAGACGATGATGATGTGCCATTAAAGATGCATTCAGTCACTCTGAAAGAACCCCAATGTGTTTGGGGATATTGGACCGAAGTGTGTTGGCATTTTGTCTATCTTCCTATCTTTTGATGCTACATCTGGAGATTTGCATTTGAATATTTCAAATATGGATGTTCGTTCCTGGACGAGGTTGAAGCTTTTTTAAACTGCAATCTTTATGCCCTTGCCCCAGCAATAAGTTCCATTACACTCAGCAGAGGTTTTGGGTTTTTTGTGTTTTTTCTGTGTAGCTATTCCAGGGATCGTGGTACTCTTGTGCCTGAGTTTGTGTCTTTCAAATTCTACCAGGTTGGTGGAAAGATGGTTACTGGCTGAGTTTAACAAAGTTTTAAAAAAAATCTGGATACACTCCAGTGCAATTGAAAAACAAAACAAAACAAAACCGCCAGATATTAACTGGCTTTCAGCCTTTTACGAATCCTCCATGTGTCTCTCTATAAACATTTAATGGGAAAAAAATTATAACCCGCAATCATTACATCGTGAATTATTGCTCTTCTGGATGGCAATATTTAATAACTCATTTTTTTTTGTTTTACTGTGTCACTTTTAATGTTCTGATGAGGCTGTTGCAGAAGTATTGTGCTATGAAACTCTGGCGTTGTGATAGCAGAATTTGGCCTGCCAGTAGGCGCTGATTCAAGTGGGAATTTACATGAACCTTGCTTAGCTAGTGTGATAGATTTGGAATTATTCTTTTTAACATCCACCAGTTAGTCTGCTCTGCTTTATTTCCTCAAGAAATGTACGATTTGTTTTCTTTGGTCTAGTGCAGTGATGGCGAAACTTTTAGAGACCGAGTGCCCCAAAAATGGCACCGCCCTGCCCCCACTCCCCCCCCTGTCCCGCCCCCCCCCCCGCTCCACCACCCCATCCCCCACCCCGCCTGCCTGCAGCGCCACTCACCGCCTCCAGGGCCCGCTGCAGATCGCCCAGGCAGCGCTATGGCAGTCACGCCCTCTGCCCGTGCCCTGCAGCATCAACTGTGCATGATGGGGTGTGAGGGCAGAGTCTTGTCTATGTTGCCTGGCTGCCATGTCCTTGGTTGCGCTGCTCCAGTTGGGCCACACTCAGAGGCAACTCTCCTTCAGGGGGGCTGCTGGAGAGGAGGGGGTTGCAGGGGGAGGTGAGGCTGGGGCAACGGCATGTGTGCCCACAGAGAGGGCTCCGAATGCCGCCTCTGGCACCTGTGCCATAGGTTCGCCACCACTGGTCTAGTGGCTATGGCACTAGTAAGAATTGTATGCTTTGGTCTAATGGAGGGATCTTCAAACTTGGTCCTTTTATGACTTGTGGACTTCAACTCCCAGAATTCCTCAGCCAGGTATGCTGGCTGAGGAAATCTGGGAGTTGAAGTCCACAAGTTACACAAGGGCCAAGTTTGAAGACCCCTGGTCTAATGAGTAAGGCACTAGGTTAGAAGCCAGGAGATGGTGACTTATAGTTCCACCTTAGGCATGAAAGGCAGCTGGGTGACTTTGGGCCAATCACCAGGAGATTGTGAATTCTAGTCCCATCTTAGGCATGAAAATTGGGTGGGTGACTTTGGGCCAATCATCAGGAGACGGTGAGTTCTAGTTCTGCCTTAGGCATGAAAGCTGACTGAATTGTTCTGAATTCATTCACAAAAACACACACCCTATTTTCACTGTTTGGAACAACATTATTTTTGCATTGTCTGTGATAATTCTCCATGTCTAATCAAGACCTCTATCTACTCCAGTGGTTCTCAACCTGTGGGTTGGGACCCCATTTG